>NC_031776.1:11759019-11821176 GCF_001522545.3 Parus major | reverse complement strand
CTCGATGCGCGGGGGGCGGGGCCTCAGAGACGGCGCCGGCGGCGATTGGTCGGCAGCGCTACTCCCGCCCCTTCCCCGAGGCTCGCGAGGCGGCGCGCGGCGAGCTATTTTTAGGGCGCTATATAAGAGGGCGGTGAGGCGCGCGGCGGTGGCAGAGTGCGGTGCGGTGAGGGGCGGTGCGGGGCCTCCGTGCTCGGGCTGCGGGCGAGCCGCGGCCCGGTCTGAGGTTGCCCCGCAGGCAGTGGCTGCTGGACCCCCCTCCCCGCCTTTCCTGCAATCTGTACGCCCCCCTGCCTCCTCCTAGCCTCTAGCGCTCGAGTCCCTGGGGTTGAGGGTGGCTAGACCCGTCGCAGATGACCGGGGAAAGATGTGCGGCTTATGAGGGTGTTGGAAAGGAGTAGGAGTGGGAATACACCCCGAGCCAGAGTCGCCGGCATCAGGAGCACGTGCACGGTGCCTGTGTGGGCAGACTGCAGGAGCCCGGCTTCTGAGTGCCAATCCAGCCAGGCCGTCCCCAGGAATGCACGTGCACTTACTAAGGCATCTATCATGGCATTTAATCAGGCTGAGATGTGGGCTGAGGCCTCTCTGAGTGCTAGTTTGGGTTGGCTAATGAGCTGTTTGACCTTAAATGGTTAGTGTGGTGCAGAGCTTCCCCAAAATCTCTCTGGCACTGGGCAGAGTTGCATTTCTGCTTTTGGGAAGGATTGCAGAACTGAGTGTGCTTATTTGAGGATGATGGGGGTGGGGAGGGGCTTCCAGTAATAGAAGAAATATATTCTCTTTGTTGCTCTCAAATTCATAGGGCCCTATGGTCCCATTGGTTGCATTGCCAAGGTTGTATCTGGCCACCGAGCTGCGGGATGAACATCCCTCTGGTGCCCTTTGATGGTGGGTTGTCAGCACTGTAAGTTGGACTGGGTACCAGCGCAAGCAGATGCTGCCACAGATTGCAAAACTGTCTCCTTGTAGAGCAGTTGCATCACACTTTCTTTGTCATGACTAAGATGTCTCTTCTTGCTTTTCTCTTCTTTTTGCACCTGGATGAGTGTGCCAGGGCCTGGTCTCAGCTGATACATTAATTGTTGCAATGTCAATAGCACAGACACATCTCTTCCCAGATGTCCCAGTCAGACTGATGTGAAACTATGAGGCCGTAGAATTCATCAGTGCTGATTAGTACATGTACATTAGTACATTAGAAAACATGGTATGTTTTCTTTCTTGGCAATGAAGACAAATTGCCTTTTCCAAAATCGGGTCTGTGTTGACAATTTTGAAAACTGTATTTGAAGAAGACTAGTCAGAATAAACCTCTACAGAAGGCCCAGATAATGGCTGCACCAATCCCAAGTTCTTGTAGGTGCTGTGAAGAAGAATGAGGCAGAGTCAGCCCCTCTCGTCTGTGGGGACAAAATGTAGAGAGAAAAGAGTTGAATGAAGCTGTTGGTGAAGAACTGCAGTAATCAGGACAGAGCTGGACATAGTCAATTGTCTCAAATAAATGGTCTCACCACTACAAAAACACTCAGTGGTTGCATTGAAGTAACAGCAGGATGACTTGCGGGAGCTGTTGCTCAGATGCTGACCTGAGGCTGCAGGTCTGGACGGTCCAGGGGCAGCTCCCTTGAAGTTGAATGT
Organism: Parus major; assembly: GCF_001522545.3. NCBI lineage: Eukaryota > Metazoa > Chordata > Aves > Passeriformes > Paridae > Parus > Parus major. The sequence continues at coordinate 11,819,535 of NC_031776.1, read as the reverse complement.
CTCCTGTGAGCTGCTTGTGAAAACGATGCCTTTCCCCAGCCTTCACCTGGAGAGCCATAGGTTGTCTCAAACAGGACCATTCCTGGCATCTTTAGCGTAGTGGAGAAGCTGTGTGTGAGGCTGGACATGAATAATAAACTACTCTTTCTCATAAATATACCCATAAATGTGTAAATGTATATGTTAGTGGGAAGATGAGAGGGAAGGTTAGTGCAGCAAGCACTGCTGGAGAGGTCTTGCAGACCATCGTTACCCATTCCAAGCACGCCTCAATCTGGCAAAGCAACACCTTTCCTGGGCACCTTGGGAAAGGAAAACTTTTGAAGACTGTAGAAGAGAGAGCTTGACAAAGGTGGTCGGCTGTGGAAAGAAGCAGCACTTGCGTATCATAATGCACTCCTGTACTGAGAGGGTTACAGAAATACCTGCTTCAGAAAAAGCTGTCTATAAGCATTTATCCTTAGCAGCTTGTCAGAACAAGGCCAAATGCATATGCAGAGGCTTTTCTGACCTAGGCAGAGAAATAAAGGACACAAGCAGTGAAGGTTTATGCTCTCAGCTGCTTAAATATCTAAATGTCTTAAGCTTTTGGTCTTTGAATTCTTGTAATTCTCATAGCTGAAAAACATTTTGGTGCTTTATTTCTGACCTTGTTTAGCACAGCTACCATTTTAATATGTAGGAATGTTAGTGACTTGATGTCCAAGCTCCCTTCTAACCTGTGCAAGCTGTGGGTTGCTTATGCTTTGATTTACTGCAAAGCTTGACGTACAGGCAGCCCAGGAGTCCTCTGCTTGATGGTCACCTCTGCTTGCCACTGAGTAGCTCTCATTTGAATAAATTAAAATCTTTCTAGTTGTCTGTTTTATCCTGAACTTTCTGCTGAAAGCATGTCCTGTAGGAACTGCCAGCTTTCCACCCTCATGAAGGAGGTTGTTCTCAGTTGTGGAGCTCAGCTGCTCTACACCAGCAAAAAGCCCAGACTGTGCCCAGGCTGCACTGTAATTGGTGGACAGATCTGATGAGCAGATGCTGCTCTGCTTCTCTGGCTGGCTTCAGGAGGAATTGTGTCTGAGGGCAGGATTTTGGCTGTGAGCCTTGAGGTGAAGAGCTGGGCTACAGATCTGGCCGCTTGCCTGGGTGGTTTCCAGGCAGACATTGCATTTTTATTGTCTCAGATACTCTGCTTTGGAGGTCAGTTGAGAAAGCAGAATGGGGTTGTCACTTGGCAGAAGTAGAAAAGCCTAGACAAAAAAAAGAATGTGATGGTACGCTGAGTATAAAATTGTTATTCCAGCACCGGAGGTGGCATCTACCTGTGCTAACCCAGAGGTAATGGAGGTCGATTTCTGCCAAGCTCTCATTTCCCAGGCTGTACTGACCTTTCTCCTGGCAGATCGCCACTTTCCCTACTCTGGCCCAACCACGCCACCCATCACGGAGAGCAACGCAATCAGATGTGGAGGAGGAGCAATATCTCCCCACTGCTACACAGCTGGGCTCAAGGACATAGAGGACTACACAAAAATTCAGGCAAATGGAGCAGGCTGGACCTGCAGGGAGTAGGGATGGGCATTTTAGCCAGAGCACAGATCTGTCCCATAACAGGTGAAGAAAATCGTTTGCACGAGGAGAAGGCTTCATCATTCCTGTGATTTGCTGAAGTGTCAGAAAAATGCAGGGAAGTGGCATGGCTGGTTGTGCTATAGCTCCAGCTCTTTGGCACCTGGAAAGGGGAAGTGGTTATATTTTTTACATTAAGGGGCAATGAGAACAGTTAATCCTTGTGAAAAGAAAAAAATAAAATATTTCGCTGCTCCTTCTGCTCTTCAAGAGAAAGAGGAATGGTGTCTCCACTATTTTCTCTGAGAAGCTTGAATTTATCATAGTCTGACATAGGTCCTCTGGCAACAACCTTTTCTACCCTCTCAAAGTAAGGAGTGCAGAGTCACTCCCAGTACTTTGCTGGGTCTCTGCAAGGTACTGGTGTGCACAGAAGCACAATTTTGGTTGCTCTGATTGCTTTCCCTTGTGATATTTGTGTCCCCACTGCTGCAGAAGCAATGGCAAGGGATGCTTAGTGGGGACTCACTAGAGAAGGCTGATTTGCAGGGGATTTTTGGATGTTGATTTTGTGTTTCTTGGCATTGGCTTGCGCAGAAACAAGATGCCATAAAGCAATCATATCAATTCATACTGTAAACATTTCATTGAATACACCTTCTTTGGTACCATTGATGTTTCAACAGCTACCCTGTATATAACTCATGATGCAATTGTAAACCCTGTGGCCTTCTGCATAGTCAACAGAAGTGCTAAAACACTTTTCCTGCTAGGAAAGATTGGTCTAGGTGTCCAGGCTAGCAGTTTCTTCTACCATCACTTTTGAGTTGAGGCTGCCAGCTGCATCTCTTCTTTCCTCCATCTCAGACTGAGCTAATACAACTTTGCTGTGCTTAGAGCCTGTGACAAGGTCATTCAGAGGTGTTGATTCTTCAGGCTGTGTCCTTCCTGGAGAGAAAGAGGCTGTGCCTGCAGTTTGGTAGGGTTGAGGTTGCCATTGGGTGTAAAGCCTTGCAAAGATCCAAGAGGGAGAAAAGTACTGATAAATGCACTGGAGCATGCTTGGATTTGCAGTTCAGCCTCTCCAGAAGTGGATGCTCTGTAAGCTGCTGCCGGGGAAGCGGAGGGTTTGTGGTGGTGGTTTATGGTCAGGTAGCTGTCAGAGGCATAGCAGAAGAGATCAAAGGTGATCCTGCTGTTCAGCATTGCCGCTTCCTGATACTCTGATGTGCCTGTGCATCTGTATCCATGTCCACATCTAATGAGAAACAAAATCCTAACAAGCATGAAGCAACAAAAAGGGAGACAACTTCCTTTCCTACAGTGAAGCACTTCTCTGTAGGCCTCAGAAATCCCCCATTCCTCCTTCAGCTGGACGCCTCACTCCTTCCCAACCTCTCATCTCCTTCAGACCTCATGTTCCTGGAGAAGGGTAGATACTGTTGGCCCCATGCCTGCACAGCAACATTTCGGTGACATGGAGCACTGTTCAGTATTTCATGCTTCCTTCTGGCAGATGCAGCCCAAGACACAGGGAAGAGGTTATTTCTCTTCTGGTCTCCGTAACTGCTGTAGCTTGCAACTATTAGTGGCACTTGACTCTGCCTGGACAGGACACACTGAAGCAGGGTGGTGGCATCTCTGTGCTGGGTGTGAGTGGATGGAGGTGCCTCCTGGCCTCCAGTGAGTCACAGGCTCTTCCCCAGATCTTCAGTGACAAAAGGAGACAAAAGAATACGGCACAGCAGGTTCCTGTGCCTCCCCTCCTTCCAAAAAACATGCACCTTCTCTTTCAAATCAGCGCCCCATGGACATTGTAAAGAGCTTAATTGCAGGGCAATTAATTAATTAATTAATATTAAAAAAATTAATCTCCAGGGTTGGAGATGGAATGGGTCTAACCCAAAATCACAGCTTAGGGCACTCAAAAGTCTCAGTGGACTTTGCAAGTTGATGACTGGCTAGACACAGGAGATGTTTGATGGGAAAATATGACATGCCATCCTGAAGCAGAAACATCCAGTTCTCTGGGCTGAGGAGAGGCGGGGGAAAAACCCAAAAAAGACACAAAAAACCAACAAAAAATAGCCCCATCTGATTCTTCAAGGGAAATTTAGAAATCATAGTTGAATGCATCTGATCCAGATCTGTCATGGATTTTTTTTTTGACCCCCACTCCTCAAAAGGCAGTGAGCATGCGCAGCATGTAGCAGGATTGAGTTTCCACTGTGGAGAAGGAACCTTCATGTGCTGTGGTATGTTCAGGTGCTCTAGGGTTTTTGTATTTCTTGTAATAATTTTTAGCTTACGGCTGTAACTGTTTGCATTATGATCAATCTCTGTTTCCCAGTTTTCAAAGCCAGGACATAAAACCATACTGAAGAAGAGCACTGTGGTTGTGCATGTATGATGGTGGGGCAAAGCTTCCAAAGGCAGAGAGATGCAACCCCAGTGAAACCAGTGGGAAATATGATTTCTTTTGGGTCCCACCAAGAACTCAGAACCCATCTGGATCTAACAACTCTCTCTGCTGTCTTTCAAGTCCTCTTTTCTGCCCAAAGTGATCTGTATGTTTCTGAACCACTTGGCAAGGGCAGTTATCATTGCTATTCTGTTGGTGTTCAGCATCTGACATAAAGAGTCTCTGATCATATTAGTAAGCTCTCAGGTGCTTCTGCAGTACAAATAATAAATAATAATGAGCTGCAAGGAAGCCCTCTGACTCTCAAGTTCAGGCTGGGCTCCTACAGCTTCCATGTGAGATGTCCACTGTGTAGACCTTCTGGGCTGCTGTTGCAGTGGTGCTGCTGGAGAGTGGCCTGGGCTGGGGGTCCCAGCAGCCTTGGGAGATGCTGTGCAGCTGTCAGCAGACACACTTGTGTGCTGCATGTCTGAGTTGATGCCCTTTTAATGAATGGGTCACATCACACTTTGGTTGTTTATAGGAAACCTTACAGTAACACATGAGAACATTGGCATGATTCAGTAGATGGTAACTGGGGACCTGCTTGTATTATTACCCACATTACTCAGGACAAATGTTGGTCTGACTTGGCTTTAGCCAGAAAGAGCCCTGTTAAGAGCTGAAATCACAGCAGAGGTAGCATAAACAGCAAGGGGGGGCCTGCTGTGCACAGCTCTTCTGCAGCACTACAGAAAACACCCACAGCACATGGGGCCTGTGGGAAGAAGGTGGTTCTCTGGAAATGAGCTTAGAGCAGCATCACTGGGGGTTCCTCCATAGACTTTTTTGTAGAGGAAGGAGATGCAGTGCATTAAGAGCAACGCGTGTCTTTTGCTGGAACCTGCAAGACTCGCAGTTCTGTTTTCACATCCTCTTGGGGTTTCCCTTTAGTCCTATTCCTTACGAGAAGCTGCTGAAGATGTGGCTCTCACAGTCAAGTGCGGATGTGTGAATTAATAAGGAAATGCTGGCGTGCAGGGAAGCAAGCCCATGCTGCTCGCCTGCTGGCCAGTTTGTCGTGTTCCCCAGTAGAAGTGCATGGAGTGTAAAGTACCTGGCTTGGCAAAGCAGTGGCCAGGATTCATACAAAAATACTGCAGTCAAACTCTGCTCTGGTTTATAAGTTGGGCTTTGCTGGCTCTGCTGGCATGACACAGGAGCATCACCTGGGTACCACAGTATTTCCCCTTCTAAAGAGCATCTCACTGGGGACTCCTGTTATGAAAAAAGATGAAAGCATCTTTTTCCTTGGGCAGCCTCTTCCTATCCCAACAGCAGCTGCATCTTCAGGGCCTCTCCCTCTCTGCAGTCCCATCCTGCTTGAAGAGGGACCTCTGAACAAGGCCTTGCAACACATTACCTGTTAAAAAAAAATTCCTCACAAATGAACTCTCCTGGGGGCTCAGTCCTTGTCTACTGGGCAACTGTGAACTGCTGAAAGTTAAGTAGATATTGTTCAAGAGGGAGGGTCAGTCTTTGGGCTTCTCTCCCACTACAGTCTTTGTTTCTTGGCTTTTATTTCCCTTGAGGGTCAACATGGCTCTGTCTATAGCATGAACAGCACTTGGCAGATCATCTCATACTCATTCAGCCTGTGGAATACTGCTGGGTGAGACAGATACCTGTCTGCTGGAACAAAGGCAGTAACTCCAAGAGCACTCCATTATTCCTGGGGTGTTAGTTGCAGAACACAAGAGTTTGTGGGTTAATCATGAGAGAAAAAGCTTAGTCCAAAGTGACAAATCATCAGAACCCAGACAGAAACCCATATCCTCTCAAATTGCAGATTAATGCACAGTGGCCATCATACCTGATTCCCTCTGAGTTCTCTCTGGCTGGAGAAGACTCCTGGCTGCCCAACTTGATTTGGTAGTTGAGGAAGCTCTGTTGACCTGTCCTTTCTTCTGGGACAGTGCTCAGCAGAGGGCCAGCAGTTTATCATCCCTGCCCTTTGTATCCATAGTAATTCCTGCTGACAGTGCGTAACTGTTATTATTGGTAAAGCCATAGGGAATGTTATGAGATTATTTTATGAGGAGTGGGGGAAATAATTTTATAAAGTGGAAGTTGCCTGCGGAAGCTGAGCTGAGAAGTTGTTCTGAGGAAAGAAATCAAGAGGTTATACAGGTGATAAAGTGGTAGCCAAGAAGCTCTGAGTCTTGTTCTGCAAAACTCTGCCTTGAGAGCTGGTTTGTGGGTGGCCAGGCGTAGAGATGCTGAGTCTCATCATTCCTGCCAGAGCTTTGCCAAGCAGAAGACAGGTGCCTTTCATGCCAGATGGATCCCTGCTGATTTCCAGAACCAGGAGTTGAGAGACAGAGATGCAGAACTTTGGAGGAGCAAAGGGTGAGGGAGACATCTCTCCAGAAACTCTTACAGATTCTTGAAAGCAGGTGAGCCAGCTCAGTGGCTGCCTCAGTCTCTGACATCAGTCTTTCTCTGTGGTAACACTCAAAGACATCACTGAGTTTTTGACAGGGGTGTCTCAAGGGCTTTCATGGCCTGCATGGGTGACATACAATGCTGCCATGCCCTTGCTGTCAGTACCAACTCTGTTGGCGAATGACCCTTCTCCTGTTCGGATAAGAAGGAAAAGCACTGGCCATAAACTTTCCATCCTTTGGCTTCTCCACCCTCCAGTTCACCAGGGGCCACCCAGGGAGACCAACTGTGGGGTCTGAACCTCTGCCCTCTTGCATTTTTCAAGCATGTCGTTCTGCTGCAGAGAGTGTCCCATGACAAATCCCTTTCTGGGCAGAGTCACTATAGCATGTGTATATACACTTTTTCATAATTTTTATTAACCTGTTTGCTGAATTCTGCACAAGTTCAGGAGTGGTTTTCATTAAGTTGCCATAATAAAGGTTAACAGAGTATTGCTGAAAAAAGTTTCACCCAGCACTTGTGGTGTTAAATGTGATTTTCTAAGCCAGCAGGATTGCTCTTGCCTTGCCAAAACTGGGGATGCACAGCCCTTCTCCTTAAGAAGGGCAACTGCTGCAGGAGCTCTCTCTGGGTCCCTTTGAAGTCAATGGCAAATTTCCCATTGGCTTAAGTAGAAACATGTGTTTCAAGAAATGAATAATGTGAAACTTGAAAAGCAAGGGGTGGTGTGATCAGGACATGGCCTGGTTTGACCTGGAGACTCAACTTGTGTTTTACTGCTACATCTGCCTCCATCTCTCAGATGTACATTAAGCAGTACAAGTTTGATTTGTGTCATAGAGAATTACATATTATAATTAGTAAATATTAGTAAATATTATTAGCATTAATGGGATTAAGACTGATAAACTATGGAGTTTTCTTTGTTTTCTGCCGGTAATTTCCACTTTGAACCGGGCTTGGACAGAGTGTATGTCAGGGCTTATGACCTCTGTATTTGTCATGCATGTTTTGTTCCTGCTTTGAACAAGCTGGTAGGAAAGTCTAGGAGTACAAATGAAAGAGATCTTAGGAAAGAAATCCCTTAATAGAGGCTTGTTGAAGCAGAGCAGAGTAAACAGTTAATAAAATTGCCTTGCTGTTACTGTGATGAGTTGATGTTTAGGGCTGACACAGTGCTTGGCCCCAGACACAGCTCTTGCTGGCTGCAGGAAAGTGGGTGAAGATTCCCTGAGCCCCCAGAGAAGCTGGCACTTTAGGAGGGTTTCAGTGCAGCTGTGGTCCCCAGCCTAGGCTGTGTGGTCACCCCATGTGTCTTGGCAGGACCTGGGCAGAGCTTGGCTGCTGCAGCACCAGGAGGCAGTGCTGGGAGCTCTAGCCAGGCCTAACTTGTTTTAGTAAAAGGCACTGGTGATAATGTCCGGGATTTATAAAACAGCACTGTCTGTAGTGTGGGGCTGTGGCTGTACGAGGTGTGGGACAGCTCAGCAATGCTCTGCAGAGCGTGTTGGTGGAGAACCATCCTTGCAGGACTGCAGAAAGGACGTGACCGTGGGCGGCAGCTACAGCTGCCCAGTCTCAGAAGGACACCGGCCACCTCAGGTCCACCTGGGAAGCCCTGCAGGGTGAGACCCCACCTGTGCAATAGGCATGGCACGGTCCTTGCCAGCCAGAGCATCCTCAGCAGGCCAGGGGCTGCAATCCCCTCAGGACCTGCCGCCCTGGGGCCAGCAGGAAGGCTGGACAGGCATCGCCATGTGTCTTGCCATTCACTGCAGGACAAATACTTATTGAAATAATTGCCTCTAACAGCTTGGGAGAGGCCATTAGGGTCTGCCCGGGCAGTGATCTACAGATAATGACTCCCTCCGAGATTTTCTCACTACTGCAAGCCTCATACCAGGTGCATTAAAGCTGACCTACAAAGAAAAATGTTTTTCTCTTTGTCTCTCGCCTTTGTCTTTTTTTATTGTTTTTTTAAAATTCCTTGTAGAGTTTTATGAAATACTACTGTTATCGGTATATTGCTCATTGCTTCTCAGGGTTGCACCAAAGGGTGAGCCTTGCTTTGTACAGAGTGGGAGACAAACTTGCTGATATTTTACCTTAGAAACAAGTGGACTGTTAAGGTGAGCCTCCACTGAGCAGAGGATTGTATACAGGCAGGTCTCAGGCAGGGGATGCAAACCCTTAATTGGAAGGACAAAGGTGCCAGGTGTGGTGAGAGATACCTGTTCTCCTGAGCCCTTCACTGGCAGTGGCTGTGAAGGTCCCCAGCAGAAGGGAATTTTCATCTGAAGAACAAGCAGCGTTTTTTCTAATTGAAGCATTTTGTGAGAATTTTCCAATCTGGACATAATTTTCCACAGGAAAGTCAAAGTGAATTATTTGGGTTTTTCTCTTGTTTTGATAATGGTGAAATGTCTTGCTTTGATTTCCATGATGAAAAAATTTTTTTACTTCCACCTTCTCATTTTACTACATTTTCTGCTAACTCTAAACACACTGTTCAAAAAAGTTAGTGATTTATCATTATCTTTTTCTAGATATTATTTAATATCATATCTATTTTATAATATGTGCTGTCATGTTTTGACATCTAAACCAAGTGCCTTTTTATTTTAGTCAAATTAAACAAAATTAAGTTTAAATGCTAAGGCAAAACAATTCAATATTAATTGGAACTAAATATTTTCTTAGATTTTTTGGGGATGTTGGGTTTTTTGCTCTTTTTTTTGTTGTTGTTATTGTTGGTGGGGGTTTTTGGGGTTTTTTTTGTGTTCATTTGGTTTTTTGTTTTTCGTTTGGAGGGTTTTTTTAGTTTTCCACTTTCCAATGGGAAATTCTATTCTAGGTGTGAGGCTGCTGTGGAAATCGCCTGTTTTCAGTCAGTGTGCTCTTGGGCTCTCAAATCAGAGCTAGCAATTAAAAAGCAAGCAAGCAGGTTAAAAAGAGTATGAGAAAAAATCATTTCCCTTTTCAGTTAATGAGGTTTCACGTGGAAGAAGAAAGATAGGATGAAAGGCTTTGGTGTGACCTGTTGTGTAGCAGTAGCGGTGCTTAGGAAATGACTGCAGGATGTCTATGCTTGCTTCTGATCAGCTCCCAGGCTGGAGTTTATGAGGCTGTGCCCAGAAGCAATGGAGAAGGTGGTGCAGATTCCTGAGGTAGAGGGCAGTGCCTCTGCCTGGCACAGACATCTGGGTTGGCTGCTGAGGATTCTGTTATCAGCATTGCTAACTGGTTGTATGATGCTTTCACATTGGGCTGTGGTAATGGCATGTATACATCACACTTCAGAGATGCTTTTTATTGACTTAATGTGAATATTATTGTCATCGTTTATTACGGGGAAGTATCTCATAGTAATTGAAATACAATATGGTGCCATTAATCACTCTGAGTATGAAATGCTAACTTTAAACTGTTTATCGTGTATTAAATGCTCCTCTAACCGTAAAACAATTTGACTTGCAGTCGGATAGTTTACAAATGGCCAATGTTTAGGATTTACAGTGATTGACATTTATGTGACAGTGTTCATGTGTTCAAGTTCCTGAGCTAAGATACTTTCTTTGGGATTTCTGTGAAGGTACTGTGATTTGCTGCTTTCCAGCTCCCTGATGTAGAGATATAAAAGGATGCACACTGCAGGCATGACCATTGTGTTTTACAGCATGTCCACTGTAAACTTGAGAGATGTGTGACAGTCTGGACTGCTCAGTGGGCAGTGTGCTGTAAACATCGCTGGCCTTCTTTCCTCAAGACTCCCGATGAAGGAAAGCAGTAAAGAAGGAACAGAAATTCAAATAATGAGGTTTTAGGCAGGTACTGCTGAAATGAAACCCATTTGCTTTCATGGGATGCTCTTCTAAATTCTCTCTCCTGTATTAACTAGAAAGGAAATAAATGCTTTTAAAAATAATTTTCAATTAAAACTTAATCTATCTACCAAAAAGGAAAAAATAATTTAAACTGATACCATTGTAAAACAATAACAGTGCCATCCACAGTGCCTTGGTGATGTGATAATTCACCTCCATATCTGCCCAGATTCTGACCTACACAGGCACAGAGCACCCATGGGGAGGGGTCAAGGGCTGTGTGCTGTGCAGATGTGTGCACCGACAGGCTGGCACGGCACAGTCTGGCCCGGAGCGGGGCAGGCAGGACAAACACAGGATTTTAGAAAGCTCAGACATTTACTGCTGCTGTGGCTGCGAGGAGCACTGCTATTAAACCACTTACAGCAGCCTCACTTTTTACTGCCTGGTTTAAAAGGGTTACTTCAATGGCATTCACAGGAGGGGAGAAGATGTGTAAGGTCATTTCACAGGGCACATGTTTAAAGATTTTCCAAGAAGAGCAGAGCAAGGTTTTTCTTCTGGGGAGGGAGGGGCTTTTTTTTTTTAGCCAGAGCTTCTATTGTCAATATGTATTTTTAATAGACGGGAAGTGATAGAAACGGTAGCAGGTGACAGAGCCCACTGCTGTTCAGCTGCTGACATTTAGAAAACAATGCCAACATCTCTTCAAAACAGACTCTTTCTTTCCACTACTGTATTGATGTACACATTTATTTTATAGCCAACAGCAGCAAGATGAAAATGATAATGCATGAAGAAATCCCAGAGGCACAGCCCAGTGGTTTTGCAAGGCAGCCTCTTTGCCATCATCTGGATGCTAGCAGTCCTGGATGAGTCAGTATGAAGCAGCACGGTCTGCTGTCTCACATGCCCTGAATGCTCGCTCTTTTTTCCTGTTTCTGGTGATACCACCTGTGTGTATCTTAATCATCGTGGCACATTTACATTTATTTCTCAGTTATGTACAAACAAGTCTGGGCAGTTTGATGGCGGGTGTTGGCTGGAGAGTGCTGATCAAGTCTGAGGTTGTGTAACATGGTGGGCACCAGAAAGTGAAAAATAAGTGTACTGCAGGCTATAAAAGAGGAGAGGGAACCTTCCAAGTAGCATACTGGAGCAGAATAAATTTAGTGTGTGGCATCAGTATAGGCTGGGGGACACATGAATGGTGGTGCCAGTCTGCAGGATCAGCCACTGTGGGACCAGCTCAGACCCCAGGTGTTTGCTGGGGGAGCACTGTGGTGCTTCCTGTATCTGGCACTGAGGTGCCTCCTGCACTGAGGAGGAGGAGGAAGACTGGTCACACTAGGTTAGAGCCCAGCCTTGCATATCAGCTCTTGATCAAGCATTTTTGGTCATGTAAGAATAGTCCTCATGGCAGCAGGCTGACCTTCAATCCAGGAGGAAATCTTATCACGTCTCGTGGATGATCCTTACTGCAAGGAAATCAATACAGCAATAAGCTTTTATTTCTGGATGAAAAATTAAAATAAAGAATACTCCATATCTATTGATTCTTTGAATTTACATATTTGGATATATATATGTTTGATGTCTGCCTTCTGTGTGCAGCTGTTTGCCAAATGTGACAGGATTTGTTTTTTAAACCTGGGGGTGAGTTCTGCCCCATGCATTTAAAATAAGATTTCTCTGAATTATTGAATATGTCAATAAATAAAGCAGAGGAAGCAGGCAAGGAAAAACCCAGAGGTCCTTGGTGAAAGGAAGTTGTAGATGCCGGTAATAGGCTTTTACAGCAGTAAAAGAGAAATAAAAAGGGCAACTGAAAAAAAAAATGGAAGGGACAAAGAGTGGAACTGAGTATCTCTGCTCTGATTTTCTCTGGGTTTGATGGTGTTTATTGACTTAGCCATGGACTGCATTTTTTGCTTTTTTGTGAATTTAATTCTGCTTCATAGTGGAAGGTGAAGGATAAGAGAAATATTTAAATAAAAGCTTCAGCTAAGAGAGGAGAGAAGTCTGAGATGCGTGGATGTCGCAGATGTCCACAGAATGGGGGAGATGGGCACCAGGATGAGGGAGCCCTGGAGGAGCTGCCAGCACCCAGGCACAAGGAAGCACAGTGCTGGGGAAACCCAAGGGACTGGTGAGGAGGAGGGGGGCACCAGTGCAGCCAGTGGCAGGGCTGGGGGCTGCCTGCAAGTGCCTCGGCCCTGACCCCACTGCCCTGCCAGCTCTTGGGGGAGCTGTTGAATAAAACATCACATTTTACAGAACATGTGTCATCCCAGCCCCAACATTTTAAAGTCCCTTACTCTCCTCTCAAGAGATGTTGCAGGAGCAACCATTTAAATGAGCATTACATTATTTACAAGTTTCACTATTATTAAATTAATGTTACATTCATCAGGGCTTTTGTTTTGTTTTGTTTTCAAGGCAGAGCTGTAATTTGAGCAACATATTCATCAAGTCTGAAATGGTGGCTCCAATTATTTTAACATTCATTTGCCCATTCAGCTTCCTTTGCATCTGCTGGTTTCCTCCTTGTGACAGTATGTCGAAGCTGGGACACATTTGTGCTGCTCAGCTGCAAAGCTGCCACGAGGGATGTGATGGAACACGTTCGATCCCAACCCGGTCAAGGCCAGCAGGGTTCCTCTGCAGGGGCAGTAAGATGCTGGCTGCAAAGGCAGCGCATGCCCAGGTGTGGATCTCCTTTCTCCACTGCCAAACCCTTCCTGGTGTCAGACACGTGAAGATGGAGCTATCAGCTTCCTAAGGGCAACAAAAACAGGCTCCATCGATTTGCTGGCACAGGAGCCTCAGTACAGCAGTCGTGTGCCTGTGTTGTAGCAGTGCTTGTCAAGGTGAGTGTGGGCTAATTGGTCCAAATCTGAAAGGATGCTCTTGAGTGCTGGGTAAGCAACCATAAGAAAGCATCAGCCATTCAGCAAGTGCTGAAAATAAGCCAGAATAGCTATAAAAAAATATATGTTTCATTATTTATTTTAATGCTGGAAGTGTAAGCTTTCCTGTCACGATCGTAAAATCTGATCATTTATTAATGCTCCTCGCTTTGAGGCTACATCATGTACCTTCCCCAGCCTTCTGCCACTCCTGGCGTCTTCAGCCTGGTCCCACAGCTGTGCCCTGCCATCTACCCACACTGCTGCCCATCCCACAGCAGGTGCCAGGACCCCCCTCTTCCCAGCCACAGGCTCTCATAAGGCAGTGGTGGGGAAAGAGTGGACTTTTAGAAACAAAAATCAATAACCACGGTCTGTTTTCCCTTTGTCTGCTTTCTCAGCCTGGGAGATTCACTTGAGCTTTTCCCTGCAACCACAAGAGCTAATGATATGCTTTAGGTTTTGTATTTTTTTTTTCTTTCCCAGATGAGACAGGAGGATCTCATCTGATTATTTACCCACAAAAGCTAGGGCCTCTGGGGTAGGCACAACCCAAACATCTCGGGCTCCCCGTAACACCAGGCAAGGAGATGGCCCTGATGTGCAAGCACCCTTGCAGGGCCACACTGATGTCTGTGGGATGAGCCCTGGCAGCTGTCCCCTGATTTTGTGCCTCCCCTGGCACACCTCCTGGGATCTCTCCACTGCCGTGCTGGTGCAGGAGTTGTGGGGCCACATCTCTCGGGGACCAGCTGGAGCATCAGTAGGATACATGGCAGGGGGGGCGGTGTGAGAGACAGGATAGCCACATTTGGAAAAAATAATGAAATGTGGCCCCAGGAAGACCCTCAGCGACAGCTCTTCGGATGTGCCTGTGCTCTGTTCATTAATCTGTGATAATTAGACTTATTTGCAGAGGTTAACAGCAGTGGCACATGGTAATTAACCACTCGTTCCCTGCCGAACAACTCATAAAGCTTCTCAGATGCCACAGGTCTGGCTCCAGGTAGTTTTGGTGCTGATGAGACCCAGTGCTGGGAGGTCAGGGACACCTTCCCAGGGGGACATGTCCCTGAGACCTCTTGTTTGTCTCAGACCTGCGTCAGGGAAAAGCTGCAGGAGGGGTAGGAGGAAAACAAATTGGTACCCCTCTGTTCTTTGCCACTCTCTTCTTCTACCCTGCCTTGATGGCCAGCTGGGGGCTGTAATTTTTCCAGAGCAGAGGCAATATCACCCCAGCACCTGCAGGGCTGCTGCAGGCAGGTATTTTGGCAGGGTGAGTGGAAAGGGACCAATGTTGCCCCCTCAGTTTTGCAAGGCACTGGATTGGCATTAGAGCTACCGAGCACTGCAGTGGGTCCTGATGGACACACTACTAGCAGAGCTGTGCTCAGCTCGACCAGTGTAGGGGTTAGGGAAGATGGAGCAGAAGGGTGGATTTTGGACAAGGCTTCCCCCTCCCTTTCATCTCTTCTCCCCCTCTCTACCCCCACACCCCCCCCAGCGAAACCAAGCTAATTAGTCAAATAGATGAGGATAGGCCAGGCAGGGAGAAGCCCCGTTGCGTGTCCTATATTAGTAACTCACGTGGGAGTAGCCAGATTGGAAGGAGATTGAAAGGGAAAATTGTAGGTGTACGTCGGAAGATAAGTGGGCTATGCCTTTTCCCCAGCCCTGCGTGCCTGGCTCCCAACACAAAAATGATGTCATCCTTCTCGGTGGCCAGCCAGCCTCCCCACATCAGCCCCTGCAGCGTGGTGGCCAGCGGGACACCGCTCGGGGGCTCCAGCCTGTGAATAAATGATGAGCGGCGGGTGGGAGCGAGGCAGCGCGGGCGCTCTGACCGGCATTAAAGCCATTAGCCAGGAGTGAGCGGGGAGCGACACTGGCTTCAGCCCCCAAAAAGTTGCACAGGCAGCTGCAGGCGGGGGGCAGCCCGTGACAGGGGTTTCTGTAGGCACTGACTGCATCCGTCTTTCTGGAGCTGACTGCCGCTGCCACCCCCACCTCGGGCAGAAGGGCCCTGCTTGCCAAAATACAACCATTGTGTCTGCACTGAGCTGCTTTGGAGATCACAAGGCCTGAATCTTCTCTGCCTTATGTGGGGTTTATCGCAGGTAACTTCCGTTCTCGGGAAGTTGCTGTGTGCTAACCATCCCATCTGTCTTGGTGATAAATCCTTCCTGCTGCTCTGACCTGTAAAGTCCAGTCCCATCCCAGAGCCAAGAGTACTGGGGTCCCCAAATGTTCAGAGGACCTTTGGAGGGGGCGTCACAGAAACACTTGTGGTGACTGCACATCCGTTAGAAAGTGTGTTAAACAAAGGAGCACACCTTCTAAAGCATCAGGCAGCAGCGTGGCTGCTGATTGTCTGACTCGCTAATGGGGCAAATTGAAGTATCGGGAGTCCCATGCAGTGATTCCTGTTCTCGTCTCAGTGACCAGCAGCAGACCCTTCCCTTGGGCAGTGACACACCAGCCTAAGGAGTGCTGTCCTGCCACTCTGAGAGAGAGGCAGTAGGTATTTGCAATTAGCACCTTCTCCCTGGGCTCAGGAGTTTGCTTCAGTTATCAGTCAGGCAAGTTCAGCACAGAGGTGTTCAGCCACCACAGCTCAGCAGTGGGGCTGCATGCAGTGCCATGTTTTGGGAAGGCAGGGGCTCCCCGCTCTGCCTGGCATCCTGGATGCTGCCTGTTCCACTTGCTGGCTGGCTCTGGCAGTTCTCAATTCCCATGCCAATGGCAACTGAGGTGACAAGTCCAGTCCTTGGCTCCATCAAACCTACTTTCCTGACCTATTTTTCTTCACTCCGCAGTGGTGGAGCAATGCCCAGTGCGTGCCTTGTGCTGGTGGCACTGTTGTGTGCAGGATAGCTCTGCTCCTGCCGACTGAGAGGGCATCTCAACAGCAAAAGTTTCCAGGAAAAAAAGCAAGCAAACATGGAACTGCAAAAAAGCAAGGGGAACAAAGAACATCTCCAGCTGGCATCCTGCAGCCAGCAGTGCCCATCTCACCCTGTGAGATCCCCCAGCCTTGCTGTTAAGGGCAAAACACAGCCAGCTGTGGGCCAGGCTGAGGGGACTGAAGGATGGCAGGCCTAGGAAGGGCTGTCCTGTAGCTCCTATCACTGCATTCACTTCCACTGCTTTCACCTTCAGAGTAAAAGCCAGGCAAAGATGCTGTCACTGTTGTCAAGGGGTTTTTTTCCTTTTGGGGCTTTTTTCCTTCTGGGCCAAAACCACCTTTAGCTGGGTGGTTCAGTGAACTATGGCTTCACTTAAATCAGTCATTTTATGTATGCCTGCCTTTCCTTGGTGATGGTGGGGAACAGAAAAGGCAGTGCCTGGCAAGCTCTGGGTCTTGGAGAGGGAAAACAATGGTGAGAGGAAGCACTTCTGCTGCCAACCTCTACCTTCACAAAAAAATATTTCTTTGTGCCTGGGAAAAATCACGTGGGGAAAAATGTCTTTGCTCACATCTCCAGGGCTGGTTTTACTGGTGTGTGGTCCTGCATCTCTCCTTCTATTCTCTATTCAGAATCTTTTGCCAGCTTGCTCTCACACTTCCTCACAGCTTTCCCGTCTGCCTGCTCTTCTTGCCCCAGGACATCTTCATAGTTACAGCCAAGCACCTTCATTGCACCAGCTCCCACTGAATCTCTCAGGCAGCATTGGTTTTCCTTGTGTGTCTGTGCTGTGCATATGTTGCTGATTGTTTCAGCTGTTTGGGGTATCAGATGAGTTCACCAACTTCTTTATTCCAAGTGACAGGACACAAGAACCTCCAAAGGTCTCACACAGTTTTGCTGGTACAAAAGCTTTACAGTTCACAGGATGTGCCACTGTATCCAGAAATTAAAAGCAATAATTCTTTCTGAATTTGACAGAAACTTAACAACTAGCTAGACTTCCCCCAGCTGGAAGAATGTCGTAAGTGAGCTTGAGAAGTTCTCAAATCCTGGCTCTGGGCAGACCCACCAGTAGTGCAAGCATGTCCTTGTGAATTTTTTTATTTTTTTTTTGGTTCAGCGACAGTTCATTGAGCAGGAGATAAAACGTTTCAGGCTGGCATTTGTCAGTGCATTTCTAACTAGCTGCAAAAATGAGTGCTTTCATCTGAAGGGAAAGATAGATAGGCACATGTGCAGTAATGGGAATAAGCATTTGGTCGGGAGGACAATTCTCTCCCAGCTTGATGGCAATACTTGTTTCTGTGGTCCAGGATCTCCTCTTACCACCTGTCTCAGCAAAAAAACAATGCAGATCCCATCACATGCAGCCGAAATGCAAGACCAAAACACTGTGCTAGTGCCGGCTCGCCAGAAAGGCTCATGTGCTGACATTTTATCTGCGACCCCCCAGCTTGTAGGTCTCCATGGAATGCTGGCCACTATGGCAGGGCTCTGCCCAGGGGCTCCTGTGCTGTGTTGGTACTGCAGCTCTGCTGCTGGAGCTGCAAAGCTCTGCTGCTGCGCTGCAGCTGCCGTTGCTGCATTTTAGTGGCCATTTGCATGGCACTGTGAGACAAGCTAACACCTTACCGCAGCAAGCAGGTTTGCAGAAGGACTCTGGAAATTATGCCTAATGATAAAAACACAGTTTGAGGGTTAACTGGAGACCTTCCTTTAAGGCACACTTCACCCCCTTCCTGGAGCCTATCTGTGTATCCATCTGGGTGTGCTCAGCAGGCACAGAGGGCAATCTTGCTTCTGGAAATGCTACTAGTGCCTCAGTTTTCTGAAGTCTGAACACATAAGAGAATATTTGCATTTTTTTTCTTCCACCTCTTGTTCCCTTTCTGGTTTGTTTTTTTTTTTTTTCAGAGCTGAGTGGACCATGAGAGCAATAATAACCATACCAGCACAGCAAAGGAAATGTCTAGTGGTGTGCATACTGACAACACAAACCTATCTTCTGAGCCACAGTTCTAAAGAGTGATTTTCTGTAAAAAGATAAAAGTAGGGCTAAAAACCCACTGCTCCTTGATGAGACCCACAGAATGAAAATTAGCCTAGTGATTCAATTTTTATTTAATTATAAAGATTTCCCCATTTTCTGACCAGCTATTGCAAAAGGATTTGCCATTAGTAACAGAAGAAGCTTCACATCTGGTCGGGGTTTCACCGTCAGACAAAGGGGAGGACTTTAGTGAGGCATTAAATGTAGATAATGGATTATCAACAGGGAGAACAGACCTTGAGAGGGTGGGTGTGGGGAGGGATGAGGGGGCAATGAGGCATCAAGGGGCACAAAGGCAGCAAAGTCAGACATCTGGGAGGGCTGCAAATAGCTCTAGGGGGGCTGCTGCCCCCTCCTTGGGCGGCTGTGCTGATCCCCTGATGCCTCCCAGACACAGCAGTCAAGAGGGGAAATCAAATATTAACTGGTTCCTGCTCCCAACCTGCATGAGGAAAAAGATGAGTGAAGCAGGAGGGAGACTGGTGGAGCCAGAAGAACAGTAGGAAGCCATGCAGAAGCCAAACACTAAATTATTAGTGAGCATGAGTAGCAAAGCTTTCAAAGGCAGCTTTGACAGAGACACTAACAAAATCCCCAGGGTAAACAAGAGCCTTTGTTAAAATTAGTGTAAGACCTGTGTAGTGGCTTTGGTGGATTCAAAGAGCAGCCGTGGGATGGAAGGAGGTGAGCAAGAAGAAGCCAGGAGAAAACAAAGTGCCTGGAAACAGCATCAGGGAGACCTTTCGGAGCTGAACAAATCTGGGGAGTAGGAAGATTTGCGGTTAATTACACTCCATCCTGCCCAGCAACCCGCAGTCTGGAGCGGGACCCCAGGCACAGGGCAGGCCCAGAGCCAAAGCCAGCAGCGGCAGCAGGTGCTAGGAAGCCGTGCCCAGAGGAGCACCACCATTGGCAAACACCAGTTCATCCAGAGCACCCGGAGCAGCGGGGTTGGAGCATCAGCAAAGGCTCTGTGCGTCTGTCTGGGATGATCCTGACAGGTGTCCCACGGCACCCCTGCCGTCCCCTTCCTTTGTGCCTTGTAGGTCCCCAGACACCTCTGTCGCTCTGGCAGCCCAGGGAAATGGGCTGGTGGCTTGGCAGCCCCAGGAGCCTCGGGGTGTGGGAGAGCCCAGAGAGGGCCCAGTATAGACCAAAAAACGGGAGAGCAGGAGCCAGAGCCAGGAGCCCTGGGGCATGGGAATGGCGAACTGAGGAGGAGATGCCATGGGCAGTAGATTGTTTTCTGTCTGCAGACCTTCTTCTTGTCTCTGACACTGTAATAAGGACTCAGAGTGGGAGAGAGACACTTAGATATCCAACAGGAAGGGAAGGCCCTCTGGAATAGCCTGAACTGCTGGTTATTTGGCATTTGCAGTATAGCCTTAGAGACATCTTTGGGATCATGGCACCTTGCAATTTGTCTCTCCAGTGTCTCCCACAGTGTGAATGCCAAGCAGAGCTGGTCCTGTGGCTTCTCAGTCCCCCAGCTGTCAGCAGAGTTTGGTGACAGTAACCTTGTCCCCTCAGGAAACCTTGCTGGAAAAGGAAGACATGGAGGGTTGATGGGTGATGCTCGAGGAACTGGGCAGAGGAAGCCGTGTCTCAGGGCTCTCAGGGCAGGGATTGTGCCAGCTCTACTGCACACACCAGGAGCCTCAGGCTCTTGAGGGCAAGGTGGTGGGAAGGGTCAGCCAGCTAAAGTGAGGGGATTTGGTCAAGCTCCATCCCTGGAGGATCCTGCCACGGCCACGGTGTGGGCCTACACCCCGCTCTGTCCTCTCTACTCTTGGCAGAAGCAGCACAATCTGAAAGCAGCTTTGGCTTCACCTCCTCTGAAAGACGGGCCTGGGTCCAAAACCTACTGACGTCAAGAGCAGTCTGGCCCTGGCAGAGCCTGCTCGAGATGGTTTTGGTCTGATGAGAGCTCATCAGTCATAGCAGAGCTCCAGAAACACCAAACAAAGGGTGTCTCAGCCCAAAGTGTTTGTATGGCCACGTTGCTATAGTGCCCAGGAGCCTCGAGTTTTAAACACAGCCATCGTCACAGCAGCCTTGAGAGGGAGGAATATGCTTGTCTGGGTCCCAGGCAAGGAAATGGAGGCTCAGAGCCATAAATCACTTGCCTGTGGCTGAAGGAAAGGAGAGCTTGTGGGCTGTGAGCCTTCTGGGGCACAGGCCAGTCCCTCCCAACCTCCCCTGTGCTTGCAAAGGTTGACAAAAGGCCAACCTCCCAGTCTCTGATGTTGCTGAAGCTTCTTTGGTGTCTGTCTGGTCCTTGCACAGATGTAGAGAAGCCTGCAGTGAGGCAGTACCATGAGATGGAGCAGAAAGGCAGGAGCCATCACTGCTGGGGGACAGGAGCACAGCAGGGAGAACAGCAGTCTGTAAATAAGCTATGGCAGCAGCTGACCAAGCCTGAGGGCTTTCTTTGGAGAATACCCAAGCACGTTGGTTTGAACATCAGGCACGCACTACACACTAAAGGGAGGCTTCCTAACCTGGCCAGCATGGATGGCTGGAGGACACAGGGCAGGGAGCCACAGGCTGTAACAGGAGCTACTGCAAAGATTGGGTTCATTTCGCAGAGATTGGGCTTGCAATGCTAATGCTCTTGGTACCTTCCCAGCAGGGATATGCAGGAGTGTCCAGTGGGTGTGACTCAGCACAGGCAGAGCTGCAGCAGCGTCCCCAGCCCTGCACCACTGCCCTCATGCTGCCTGCCAGTATGCCTGCCATGCTCCACCCAAGCTGGCAGCAGCCTTGGCCCAGCAGCAAGGACTGGAAAAAGTGGGACCGTGGCAAGGAAAACCTCAATGCATCACAGAGTGGGGTCAGCCCATGGGAACTGGGTTTCTGTGAGCGGTTACATTCCCTAAGTGCTTTTGCTGTAAACTGTATAGGCATACACCCAGGGACAGAAGCGACCCCAGCTCTTAACAGTGGCTCTGGAAAGAAGGCAGAGGTGAGAGGAGAGCAGTGGGGATGTCCATGCAGGAGTGATAGGGATACAGCTCCCAAGGACACACACACACAGATCGAGACAAAAGCCTGCGTGAAGTTGTACAGGTTTCATGTGAGCAGTCTCTGATGGCAGAACAGCCATAAATTCTGCCTGAAAATGAGTTGGAGGGGGTTGTTGTGCTGTGCTCATGGAAGGACAGTGCTCTCCTTTGCCTGCAGCTCGTGGAAGAGCAAAGAGCCCTGCACAGCCAGGGGGGCCCTGAGGCCTGAGACTGAGTTTTTCTTATTTGAGTTTCTGTCTTGTAGGTATCTTCTCTGTATGACAAAAGTCCTGGAGGGAAAAAGCTATTAAAGATGTTTCCCGTTTGCTGGTTTAGCTGATGGAACTGACAGTCAATAAGTTTTGCTGAAGCAGATGGAAGATGAACCTATGGAAAATGTACCAGAGGAGGGGGAGGCAAGATGCTGAGGCTTCAACAAAGGCTTTTTATCCAAAATGTCAGCTGGTCATTGAAATTAAGTGATGTTAATTACAAAATAAACAGAAACACTGGACAGCAAACAGCCTGCTCCAGTCACATCACAGCAGCTCAGCTCACATCATTATAATTTCTTTAACCACACCATAGACGAGCCCTTTTGCCTCCCCAGGGTATTGAGGTAAAGCAAAGATGCACATTTCTAATGCCAAAAAGTAGCTTTATAAAAATACCTACTTCCAGGTCTTTTTATTCAGCACAGGGAAGCAAACACTGGGCATGGGCCCAAATTGTACTTTCCTTTGTGGGTCACCTTTAAGAATTGAACAAATGAAGGATCTTAACATTAAAATAGAATATGACTGGAAACTTCATCATGGATTGAACTCTGCCTGGCATGCCTCCGACCCTCCCTAGCGGCTCTGCTCCCTGGGACCTGGAGCTTCACGAAGCAGCATTGTCCGGGAATTCACACCAGCCACTGGGAGCGGGGTCCAGGCATCCGCTCACCGTGCCGGATGCACTGCACTGCTGAGATACGCCCTGACCTTTACAGGGATGGGCCTTGGAGGGTTAGGAAATCCTGGCCTGGCTGAGGGAAAATCCTTGTGCATAATAAGCCTTGCAAAGTCCCCACTTTGTTGCAAGGTTCCTGCACTGACCAGTGCCTCTATGGTGGGCACTACCATCGGGGCAAAGTGTGGCAAAGAGGGCCCTGGGGAAGGGGTGTGTGGCAAGAGAGCAGCCTTCCCACACCACTTCCCCCTTTTTCTATCAGTCATGGGGAAAAGTCTGCTGGTGACTTCTGGGGTTGCTGTGTACCTGCTGGGGCACCTGTGCCTGCCAGTGGCTCAGAGAGCAGGGAGCAGGCAGCTCCCTCCTTGCTGCCCTCTCCCTGGTAACAGGAACTCTGCTGAAACAGGTCATGACGGTGTCCCTCCAGGCACCGGGGGGTGAGCTCAGGCTGAGCAGCTGCTTGGAAACCCAAACCACCCCCATGGGGATGCAGAGACTGCCTGGGCATCTTCTGGCTGGTGCTAGTAGATGTGGCTCCTCCCTGGTGCAACGTTTTATCCCTTCATGTCAAGAACATGGCTTTTTCCCTGCAACATTTCAATATGCACCCATTACAAACCAGGATGGAAGGGCTCCTTCTTGCAGCAGGAATTGGGAAGAAAGATCTTTTCCCTCCCAGGTGACAGTGGTGGGAAATGGTCTGTGGGCAATGGCTCCTTAGGAAGCTGTGGGCAGGGGCTTGGTGGTCTGCACTCCATCTCAGTGTTTTCTATCTTCTTCTTCATCTGTGCTGCAGTAGCAACCAGAGTCCTCAGCTTAAATCCCAGCAGGTAGGACTATACCATCCTGAAGTTGGAAGCAGCAGGGCAAATGAGAAGGGAGAGACCTGCCCAGAGCCCCAGCTCAGTGGACATCTGTCCTTCTGCCACCCCCCACTGCCATGCACCCCCGCCATGTCCCCTTGCAGGCTGCGCAGGGACGTGCAGGGATGCCTTTCCTTGATTTCCTCACTGCCTTCTGCCTGTACCCCCAACACCAGCCTCCCCTTCTCCTTGGCCTCCCTCCTCCTACCACCCTCTCTGACTCTGATCCTAGGGCTGGACAAACTACACACCTCCTGCCCTCACTTGCAGCTGCAGCTTCGGTGTGCTTACATCCAGAGAGCATGGTAAATAAATCCTGGATGTATCCGGATTTATAACTTAATGGTCTGGCTGTAAAAAGTTATTTCCCTTTTCATCCCTTTTGCAAAATAGGCTTGCCCCTCCTCTCCTCGTTTATTTGTTACTATGAATATTTGATGGCTGACTTTAACAAGTTTAAATACCTAAATTCATTCTCTGCTACAGGCACATTGACTGCCCTGCTGTTCCCAGGGAGTTGTGTGGCAGCCTGGGACTTGGGAGGTCTGGGGAGGCCGTGCAGGTCATTGGGGGTTCAAGGAGAACTCATGGGCCAGCGTGGGCTGTGGGGTGAGACCTTCCAAAGGCTCGGGCAGTGACTGGGCTTTAGGAAGGCTTGGTGAGGACAGGAGGTGGTACTGCTCCCATGATCATCCCTGTTGCTGTTTTCACCCCTTTGTGACTCTTCCTTTCCTTCCTCAGCTCCCCTGTCCTCACTGTGTCCCAATCCCTGTGGGGAGCACGCTTTTCACCCATCACCCTGTGGGGGCACAAGGGCCTTCATCCCTGTACAACAGGTCAGCCAACAGAAGGAAAACGCATCCTTGCTATGTTTGCACAGAGCATATTAGGCTGTGGGAGGAAGAGAAGAAGAGCTGCCTTCTTTCTCACTCAGGCTGGCTGCCAGCTCTGCAGAGAGATGGTCAGGGCTATGGCTTTGCACTGGGGCTGCCTGGCTCTGAAACCCACCGTGAGCCACGAGAACAAAAGGCCTGCAGCCCCTGTCCTCACTGGCTTGGCACTTTGGCCCAAGTTTGCACAGATGTTTTCTCCTGGCAGGTCCATCCTGCTCAGGCATGGCCCATGTAATACATCTCTCAGCAGTTCCACCACGTCTTTTCCCCATCCTGGCCAGGCACATGGCAAGCTCAGACAGTCCCTGCAGAGCAGCAGGAGCCCACCCTGAGTTCAGCCACGTGGAGGCAGCTTTCAATGCGGCCCAAGAGCACCCAGCTGACTCCATTCAGATTCACTGTCAGCACCTAGGAAAAAAGTACCTCATCAAATTGGTGGGAATTCACCTTGGTTTTTTTGTCCCGCACATACCAGGGGTGTGGAGCAAAGTCACCCCAGCCTGTCCTGCCCAAACAAACCTGCCCTTGCTTTTGCACCTGTCCACAAAGACTTAATGCAGGCATGAGGAGTGTGGCGGTGCTGACAACCATCCCTCATACCATTACTGGGAAAACAGAGCTGGTGGCCAGAACAACGGGAGGAAAACGCCCTCTGGAATGGCACCTCCTGCACACCTTATACCACCTGTGTTGCTATAATTTGTCAGAGGTCAGGAGGACCTGCAGTAGCCCAGCCTGTCCCTCTGCACGGGGACTTGCAGCTCATGTCGCTGCTGCCTGCCCCGAGCATGGCATGGAGGCTTCCAGGGCATAAATAATTCAAGAGCAGCGAAGAGGATTTCTTCCCCCCTTCCTCCCTTCCCTGGCTTATAACAAATGTTAATTTAATCAATCGGCAGTAAATCTGGCTGGTTGCTGACTCACGACAGATGGTGCCCCTGCGGGCTGTAGCAGCAGCTTCCCTCCTCCTTTGGAGATGAACAATGCAGGAGCCGTTTCCTTGCTTTTCACCTTTTCCCTCTTTGCCTTCAGTCGGTACCAAACGGACACGGCTGCAAAACATGTCGGAGGCTGCAGGCAGAGGTGCTGAGCTGGCAACAGGAAGCTCTGGCTGCTGGGGATTGGCCCTGGCTGGACATAATTTGGGGCTAATGAGGCCACAAGATGCACAGGGCTCAAAGGTGCAGCGCTGGCAGCACCAAGGGGCTGTTGCGATATTCAGAAGCCCAGCAGAAGATGTTACCCAGGTGCAGAGCCTTGTGACCTTGTGCTTCTGAGACACTGGGAGCAGGGCCCTGACAGGCATCTACCCCCAAAGCCCCCCCACCCCACGCTTTCATCCCCCATGACCCCAGATGGAAGTGACAGCAGGGAAAGGCTTCCAAGGTCACCAAGGCTTTTGGGGGTGTGGGACAGACAGTGTTTCAGCAAGGGGATTGATTTTAACAGAGAAATTAATCACTTTGTAGTCATCACGTGCGCTGGTGTGCCGGTGGTGTTGGTGTCTGCTCACCTGAATACAGGTGGCACTCCATTTTCTGGTTGAAGAGGCTGTTTAGAAATGGGAGAGAAACAAAGCTCCCCATCATGGGCCTGGCATCAACATGCGGCTACCTGAGGGTGTTATTCTCTGGGGCTGTCAGAAAAAGAGGAAAGCAGCTAGACAAAACTGTCAGAAAACAAATATAAAAGTACCAATTACTGCTAAAACAAGCTTACATTTTTGCACTTTTATCAATCTCTGGTAATGTTTTGACCTGTGTAACAGCAGGACAAGGAGGATGTGACGAGACCAAATTGGAAATTGTATGTTGAAATGTTCCCCTAAATGAAAATTGGCTTACAATGAAATGGATTTTTTTTCTGCTTCAACATGTCCATTTCTGCTTACAAAAAATCAATGACAGCTTAAAAAAATTAAAACATTTCTTCGAAAGTTTAATGGGGAAGAAAAAAAAAGAAAAGCCTTTCCATGATGAATGTACCGTTTTCATCAGATAAAACCTATTAAGATGAGCTAGAAAGCTTTTACTTAGTGGGTTAAAGAAAAAATTACTCCAGTGGCCTTTTTTTGCTGAGATCAAGAGCAGTATGTTTAATATCTGTTACAGCCTCTGTCAGGAGACTACCTGCTGCCTTGGCAGGGGATGCAGTCAATTATCTAATAGGTCCTTCCCGCGGTGGAGCATCAGGTTGCCTCAGTGCTGCCAGGGGCAGGAGGGGACAAAAACAAGGGTTCTGGTGTAGCCTCGCCAGGTGTGATAAAAGGGGGGGCTGAAAAGGGGGTCCTGCAGGGTGCTGCTCCCCCCAGCACTGTTGTTTCCCTCAAGGAGGACCAAGATCTAGTTTTGAAATGAGCACTGGGAACCAGCTGCAGGCAGGAGCACCTGACATTGGGGTTTCCTGAAAAACAAGAGGTGAATGCCCAGCTCCCAGTGAGGGGTTTGGCTTTAACTGGTTTTAGAGTCCTCATACAGCTTTTGGTTAGAGGAAAAGACCTTTATTCTTCATCTGTTGTTCTGTGTTTCCTCTCCTTGCTGTGCCAGACACCTGCTCACTGTTTTTTACAGACTTCTTCCTAACATGCATTTGCTGCTTCAGCCTAGGTGGGGTGTCTCCCACAGATGCACAGCAGAAACCTCCACTCCTGGCCTGGAGTTTCCCTCTGCATTGGTTCTCATCTCCCTGGGAAAGGAATGGTGTCTTTCACGTCCCAAATGCCATCCAGAGCAGGACCAGCAGATAATTAATAATGGAAAACAACACCACGACCATTCCTTGGATGTCACTTACCCTGAAATGGGAAGCAGGCGAGAGCTGTGAATCAGCAGCACTTGCTATGGAGAGTGCTCTTTCAATACATTGATTTCGTGTTGCACAGCTCCCTAAAGAGTGCGCGGGGTTTGCTCACAAAGCTTTGATTTGGCTAATCAGCAGGATTATCTGCTGCGGCGTGTCTCGGGGCTCTTGGAAATGAAAGGAATTATAAAAGTATATTAATATATTACAACATCCACTTGCCAGCGGCTCCTGCCCAGCACGGGCCCTGGCACCTGCCACAGGGGAAGCTGGCAGAGCTCCCAGCACCTCCAGCATCTCCCTCATTCCCTGAAGTGTCCCTGTCCACACTCTGCCCTGGGGTGAGATTGCTGCTGCAATCCCATTTATTATCACTCTTAGTGCTACCTGGAGTGTTTCTCTTCCCAGCTATGGGAGGAATGAATCTTCCTTCCTTGAAGAGCCCTGTGTGAATGCTAGCAAACAATAGGATAATACAGGTAATGAGAAGGAATACCCAGACTTCTGTTTCTTTGTTTTTGGTTTGTTTTTTTTAATGTGATTTGAACTTCTGCAACATCCCCATAGAGCACATCAGAGTACCACCATCCCAGTTTGCATGACACCAATACCAGTCAGTTGTCCCTATCTCTGTCCAGCTGATAACCACTATCAGCCAGTGGGTTTTTTAAAGGAAGCTCCAACCTGGGTTTCAGTGCATGGTTTAATGCATTTTAAATTGCCTGGTACTCGCAGCTGGCGTCCCTGTCCTCCAGCAGTTTCCTGGGTATGTATCACCCACTGAAGCAACGTGTCTTTTCTACCCCGATGTGTGGCCCTGGCATTGTGGAGTAACTAATCCCTTCCCCAAGGAGTCAAATGGCTCTTGAGGCAAAACACACATGACATGGTTTCTGTATGATTTTTAAAACCTGCTTTTAAAGCTCCTCATGAAAACCTTGAATTTCTACTAGACCACAATGCTCTGGAGGGGAGCTGCATGGCAATTAAAATGCTACCGTTGTTCTATTTCAATTAGAGGTCCTCTTAATTGCCAAGTCTTCAAGGTTTTTAAGCTAGCCTCTGGTGAAAGACTGCAGCAGCTTGTGGAGATAGATTGTGCTCACATGTCATCTCACACCAGCAGCCATCAGAACAGCTACTCCACTGCAGCCACATCGGGCTATCGCGGCTTGCTTCTTTATTTCTTTTGTCACTGTTGTTCATTACCAAAGAGCTCGGCTGCTGTTCAACAAAGCACTTAAGGCCTTGCTTCATTTGCAGTGAAGTCAATTCCCTTTTGCGGTGCTGCAGCATGTCTACATTAAGGGCTTGCGTGGAAAGAACACCGGATCGCCGCTCTGTCACTCTTCCCAGTCTCGGCAAGCTGGAAGTGATGCTGCACCTCCCAAAGCACTGCAGAGAGTGGGACTGCTCTGAAAAGAAAATGTGCCTATTCCACACATACTCTCCAAAATATACCTATTTATTTGAATTTGTTCCTATTCAGAATTAGGATGAGGGTTTCCATACATATTCTTACGTTCATTTGACTGAGTAAGGAACAGTATTGTAGTCTCTTCTCAAAACTTTGTTCAATGCTGTCCTTCCTTTTTTGGGCACTCCCGCTGCCCTCAGTGCACAATTTCTAAAGGGGCACGCATCGTAATGGGATGTGCTGTGGGAATAAAAGGAGCTGGACTGCTATGGCTGATTAGAGGAAAATTATTTCCACGTGCACAGAGGCTACTGCTTGCCTGGGAAGGGGATATGGAAAGGAATCAGTGCAGAGATCCTTAAAGCTTACGGCATGCAGAGAGAAACAGTGTAGGAGGAAGAGGAAGGAAGTTTGCAGAGATGAATTTAGGGAGGCTGATTTAAATAAATCCCACAGAAGGGTTTTCTCACAGGAAATGTATTTATTGGATCAAGAAGGCAATAAACCAAGCAGATGATCCTTATCGAGGCTTCTGTGCTTGGGGGAAGTGGGGCCAAAGGCAGCCATGATGATAACACAGATGACCTCAGTGACGATTTGCTGTGAGTGACACGCTGAAGTTTTACACACTTCTCAGAAGCCCTGTCATTCAGCCACTCTCCTTGCTATAAAAAAGGTTAATTGATGCAAACCACATTTTTTCCACCAGCATGTGCCAAAGCAGCCCAGTGTATTGTACACACACAAAACAACAACCAGGCTTTCACATGGCTTGAATTAGATGGATGACAAGAGCTACCAGGGGGAGTCAATTAAGCTGCAACCTTGGAGTCAAACTTGCAGATTTTATAACAGTGCCTAGTAAATAATGGGTACTTGCACATCTCCTTTCACTAAGAGGCACTAGCATATGTCTTTGAATATGTTCTCCTGGTAATTGCACAGGGAGCATACACATTTGGTCCTGTTGTCTACCATGAATAATGCATAGCGAAGAGGGGGGAGCCGAAAGTGCCGAGCTGCTCGCTTTTAGATGGACTTTTTTATCATTGTTATTTAGATGTCACAGCCGTTCTTCTAAAGAATTGTTCGCCTCCTTTGTCACTGCAAAAGTGGGCTTATTTAGGGGGGAAACAAAAAAATGAGCCATGGACTAAAACTAATCTGAGATTATCCATGCAAATTGGCAGCTGAGATTCAGATGTGAAAATCTATCCCTGATAAAAATGAGTAAGAGGATTTCTGCTGAATTTCGTTTTTCTCCTGACTCACTAATCCATACTGGGGGAAAATCCTCCTGTCCGGTCCTGTTTAGGTTAAATAACATTAATAATGTTGAGCTGAGGACAGCAGGCATCGGGATCCATTTTAAGCGCGTGCTGCACTGACTGCTGTTGCGCTCTTCACAAAGCACAGGCTTTGCTTCTCCCCTCAGTATTCCCCACATTTGCCTTAAATCAAAAAGGTTAGTCAGCACAGCCGGCTCCTTTGCTTTCAACCTGCTGGGGTTTTTTTTCCTTAAAACTCCCACTCAAAAGGCAGAGTCAATTCAAAACCCAGGAAGCCTAAAGGCTAAGCAAGCTGCCTGGGGAAAATAGAAAGAATATGTGTTTTCAGGCTGAGGTTTGAATATCTTGTAGGAGCCAGAGCTCCAGCTGTGTCTGGATTGTACCTTCGCAGTATTAGCACGCAACGGGAGCATCTTTTGGAGACGTCGCCATGCTGGCTCTGCCTGGCGCCAGCAGCCACAGCAGCGAGGAAGCAGCAATGCTCCCAGCCATGCAGGCAGTTTGGGTTGCCATTTCCAAGGAAAATGTGTTTAAAACCCAGCTTGCCGGTTAGGTATTTACTGTACAACAGTTTTCATCGTTCACAATGCAGTAGGAGAGTTACCTCCTGCAGCGGTGGCTAAACCTGTGTGAATGCATTTACCGCAGCTGAGGCAGAAGGCTGCACGTGCCGGCGCTCCTGTGTGCCGCCTGTGACTGCTTGTCTCTTGTAACCAGCTTTAACTGCTTTGTTACAGCACATGCCATGCAAATTGCTTGCTTCAGTTCAGTTAAGCTAAAGTAGGCTGTTATTAATATCGAGAGCTATCTTTTTTTCCTGTGACAAACATGCTTGAAGCCCTCTGGGGATCCTGAGCAACATGTGCTGAGGTGCAGCTCCCGGTGGGGTTTCACTCAGGGCTTAGGATAAATACACAGCAGCAGCTGTAACTCCTGAAATGTTCCTTAAGCTTAAGCTCAGCACACAGGAGTCCTGGACCTTCCCTCAGAACACTACTGAGGGTGCCATGCAGTTGTCGGTGTGAGCAGGACTGTCACATAAATAGTCCTTATCACGGGTGGCAGACCATGGGAGGAGGGAAAAATGCTCTCACCAAACACCACATGATCACCCAAGTAGGGTGGCCATGCAGTGCCATGGCTGCAGGACAGCTGCCCTGCTGTGGGGCTGGGAGCAAGGGCCAGGGCAGCCTCCCTAGATCACCGCCAAACCTCCTCAGATGTCCACCCCAGCCTTGTGGTATGGGAGCTGGAGAGGAAGGAAACAGAAATTTGTGTGTGGTTTGTTGTATTTTTCAAGGGATTTTTGAAAGTCCGCTTGCTTTTAATTTCATTAAAATCCCAGATATTTGGACGCATTCCACGGCTGACTGAAAAATGAGGGGGCTGGAAAGGATTATGTGAAAAAGTTGTCAACATATTCCTCTTCCCACACTCTACGCTTCCCCAAAGTGCCCCAAAACCTCCAAAAACGTCAATCAATAATAATTAGCCCATCAGACACAAGTGAGAAAATTCAGGCCCGTGAGCCGGCGCACTCCCCCTCCCTGCGAGCGCGCCGCGAAGCCGCCGGGTACCGTGCCAGCCTCGCAGCCTCGCCGGGGGCGTGGGAGGATTTGGACGCGGCAGCAGCCCCGGTGCCAGCTCTGGGCACCAGCAGCTCTGGCAATGACAGCCGTTTCTTCAGATTGCCGTGGCCCGCAGAGATGCGGAGGCTGCAGGGCTCACAGCCCGGCCCCGGGACCCGCGCTCCCGGCGGGACCCGCAGCAGCACTCGTGGCCGGGCGGCTGGAGGAGGGCGACAGCTCCCCAGCCCGCAGCTTATTCCTCTGCGTGCCTGGGGGATCCGGGGACAGCCAGCGTCAGCATCCAGGCGAAGCTACGCTCAGGAACTGTCCTGCTTGGATAACCTCGAAGTGTCAGTGCTGCGTCTCACCTGCTCCCGTAAGCACAGCTATTGATGCAGCAGCATTTTTTAATCCCACATGTGAGCTAGGTTTCAGGAAAAGCTTAGAAAGAGCTGCCGAGGCTTGTGCCAAAGACATTTGGAAAGAGCTTTCTATCCCCCCACGTCCCCCTGCTCAGCTGACGAGCACAGACCCCACCACTTGCTATTATTCACGCGTTGGCAGCACCTGGCTCCAGTACAGGGCTTTTTCCTCTAAAGAAATTCCTCTGAACTAATGAATGCCATTTAGCTAGAGTGTGTCAGAGCCCTGAATGTGCCCAGGAAAGCTCCCTGGGCAGAGGGGCTTTCTTTCAGGGCTCTAAGTCTGCTTGATGTGTTTTAACCCTTAGATGTCTGGAAAAGGTCAATGCTTTCTGTAGGAAAACTGCCATTTTATTTTCATCACTAGATTTATGAACACCTAGAAAATGGCCCATGTTACAAGTTCAGCTCTTAGAATGGTCACCTTTTACCTGGCAGTAAACAGATAAAATGCCTTTAGTCTTCCTCTGTCATGGTGGGATTTCACCTTGCGCTCTTGCAGTGACTCTCCTCAGGTCTGGTGGGGGCTTCACTGAGCTGCAAGGAGCCCCAGAGCTTGCAGTTTCTGGTACATGTAAGCAGCTAAAACTGCCCTGTTTCCCAAACAAAAGCTGGCATGCACACACATGAGCACATCCCCACACACAGCCACACTGCAAATGATGCAACCACTGCTGGAAATGCATCAGAGCCCCAGAGGGGGCCGCTGGCGACTGATGCTCCTGGAGGCTGTCAGCTCCTGCTCTCCATAGAAGCAAGAAACTGTGGTCAGATCACCATGTGTGGGGAATGTCACAAAATCAGGACAAGCAGTGTAGCTAGTGGAAACACTGATATATTTCACTTTGAGGACCCAGAGAAGGTTTTTATGAGATTTTAATTATCCTGTGTTTTAATTATTGATTGATTGGTCCCCCCAGTGAAGCGAGATTGCCAAAAATGAGGTTTCAGGACAGAGTAAAGCCCATCTGTGTCTCTCTGGGTGTTAGTTGCTCGAGGCACATTCAGTAGGGCTGTTCCCTGTGCACTAAAATACAGGCAGGATGGAAAGGAGCCTGATTCTTTGCTAAATACACTGCAGGCATCAATCCCTCAGGAGTGATGCCTTTAGCCTTCAGCCAATTTTCCATCTTTTAGGACCACTGGTTATGACAGAGGCTGTTGCCTCTGACCCAGGGTTGGCAGTGCCCTCCCCTTTGGAGAGCTCACACAGATGGACAGATGGATGCTCAGGTACAGCATCCCAAAATCTTTTTGTCCTGCAGCAGTAGAAGCAGTGGGAGGGCTTGTGCTCTGGCAAGGGAAAGATTGTCCTATAACAGCCCATCTTGCCCATCATGTGGAAAGGTGGGTTCTTTTCTATTGTTTCTTTATTCCAATCCCCTCCAATACCCCAGCCTTCCCTCCTTTGGGGGCAGCACTGCCTGGCAGGGTCTCCACCGCCAGGTTGCACCCCATACCCTGAGGGTGCTGGGCCACCCCCTGCCCTGCAGCTCTTCCCTGCAAACAGGGAGGCATGTGCTTCATTTTAGCAGCACGAGGAGTCCCACAGGGGCTAATTATAACTCCTAGGATTTTATCAACAATTAGCTCAGCACGGATGGCCACATATCTGCACAGCACCAGCTGTTATTATAGGCTGGGCTGGCAATAATGGTGGCTCCTAATTTTCCCAGGTATTCCCCATCTTCAAGCCTTGCTTTTGGTTACTCACAAGGCTGCTGAACTCCCAGCAATTAACCATTTAGACAGACATTCTCCATCCCAAGAATCAGCTGACAAGGAGTTGTTTTTTTTTTATGTCTAGAAAGATTTCATTCAGGCTAAGACAAAGAAGTGGCTTTGCTCATGGAAAGGACTCTACTTTTCGGCAGCTCTGGGCTTTCCCTACTTTGGCAACTGGATACTTCACAAATGTGATTTTTAGAGTACATAACCCATGTAACTCACTGCTGAGCAATCTCAGGAGTCAGAGGAACTTTGTGACAGGGCAGCAGGTAGTCACAGCATTGTGGCTTCTGGCTTGCTGCTTCTCTCTGAAGCCACCAGCGCTGGAGGTTTGCTGGCATTGATTTTAATGTCTGGCTGATTTTCTTCCAGCCCAGTCTACACTGAGAGAAACCCAGCCCAACAGTTCAGTGTTCATCTCTTAGGGGTCCAATGCAGGAGGAAATGCTGGCAAGGAAGCAATGAGGCACATGGGCAGCACACAAGATGCCCTGCAAAGCCCAACACTGCTGGGGCAGAGTGGCTCCAATTGAGGGGTCTGCAGTGATCCCTGGGTGATGGGACTGGACAGACCATGAGGATGAGGGGAGCTTGGGCAAGGATGGCAGATCGAGTATCCCTAGGGAAACTGCCTCCCCTGAAAGGTGTCAGGAGTATTTGGACTGAGCAGAGATGAAGGGCAGTGCATTTCTTGGCACCACATCACTGCAGGCACCTCCAGGGAGCAAAGATGCAGAGAAAATTGGGAAAGAAAGGGGAAGAACTGATGGGGAGAGCTAGCAAGAAATGAAAGGACAGGGTGGAGACATAGGGCTGGCAGGATGATTAGCACCAGATGGCAGGTATCAATTATTTACCATTTATGTACAATAAAAAAATACAATTTAACGATGGGAAGAGCATGAAACAAGCTCAATAGCAATTCAAAAGCATATGGAAATAAAATGCAGCAAATTAAGGGGTTGTAATAAATGTGCATCGCTGGTTGTAATGCCCCTGAAAGAATTATAAATGTGAAGCCTTTGTGAATTACACTTAAAAATAAATGTAACATAAAAAAGAAATTAGGTACACAAATAACTTTACATTCAGGCATTTATAAAATAAAATCTGTTTGCAGCAGCTAATTAGGAAAAGGGCTCTAATGAGCCTCACTCTTCTTTACCTTAGAGACAAGGCTGAAATGTTAAAAGTGGATATAGGTATGGTGGGTGCCATTAAAAACTCAACTTCCCTAACTTTCCAGTCATTTCAGGGATGAGATATCTCTTTTCCAAAGACAGGAGCTGTAACTGTGGTGCCGTTAAACCTCAGCTGTGTCTGGAGAGGCCATCTGTACCTCCCTGCGGATGCTCCGATGCTGGCACCACCTTCCTTCAGTATTGCCACTATTACTCAGTTGCTGGATCAATAAATTACCGTTGACTAGTGGTAAAAGACATGACTACACTAAGCTTGAAATGTGCAACTCCCAGTGAAGATCCTGTGTTGCTGTAAGTGGTATTTTTTGGTTTACCACAGGATGTGTACTGCTGGAGCTGGCAGAATAATCTTAGTGCAGTGAGCAGGGCCAGTGCCACCTAAGCCACTCACATTGTGTAAAACAGTATGTCAGAAGCAAAACAAGGTCAGAGTACATCACTCCTTTCTAGTGGATTAGAAATTTTCCATCAAAACGTCATTAAACGGATCACTTCCCACAGAGCGTTTGCTTTCCAACAGCTGTACAATGAAGGCAAATCAGCAGTGTTCTTTGCTTTGCTCCCCTCCCACCCCAAATTATTGGCAACCACTTTGAAGTTTTCTACAAATGATGTTTCATTGGGCAGAAGCTTGGGGAAGGTTTGTTCAACATTTAAATTGCATTTTCCATCTTTCTTTTTTAAAGAGCACTGGTATCAAAGGAAGCAACTGCCAAAAGGGGCCAGCCTCATGTCCTGAAGTTTTTGGTGTGGAAGATCATTTTGAGAGAGGGGTTGTCTTGCAGAGGGTGTGGACAGCAATGCTGGTGGGCAGGATGATGGGCAGAATGGCTGCTCCCAGCCTGGAGAAGCCTTGCCAGGTGAGATGGCAGTGGCTGGGCTGCAGGACAATGGTGTGGGCCACAAACCATCCATGTGGATGGAACCGAGGGACACTACTTGCTCTAAAGTTCCTTCATTCGCCTCTCACACCAGCATCACTTCCATATTTTTGAATATTTAATCTATGCAGTGTGGTTACCATGGGAACCCTCATGTAGAAATCTGGACTTTGGGTTAATCAGAAGGATCCTTCCCCCGGCTGGGCAGGAACTGGGCTTTCCCCCCCATGCAGTGCCAGCACTGTTCCTTGCAAAGGGGTTTGCTCTGCCCTGCTGGAGGTTATTTTAGTATCAGCCTCTAATACACTGTCACCTAAGCTTTGGGAAATCCTCTCCCTAACTCAGGTAATTCCTACTAGGAGTCCTGGGCTGCCTCAGAGTACTCACTGTGGAGAAAGCTCTTTTCAGCAAGCAGTCTAGGAAATGTCTGTGCCACTTGGTCAGACACCACAGGATGCCTCTGGTTCCCACTGCACACAGTGCCAAGCAAGAGAACAGAGACCACAAGCAGCCTGCTGGGAGAAAAGGGCTCTGAATTCTCATGGTGAGCTGAAGACAATCATTCAACATGCTCATTTCAACACCTCTGTAAGCAGCAGGGACTTTGGCTGAGAGCACAGAATAAAGCACACGGGTTATCAGCAGAGCTCAGCCTCTCCAATTTGGCCAATATACACCAGTGTGTGTGTGAAAGGACAAGCCCACTTAGGAATTTCATATTGCTTTCACCAATCACCTTTTTGTCTTTCTTTATTTTCTGGTTTGTGGAGTAAAATGCTCAGTATGCTGTGCAGCAGGAGCAGCTGCACCTCCTGCACAATGGCAATGAGATGCTTCCCGCTACCTGAGCCCCCTCCAGCAGATTCCTAATCCCATTATTCCCACAATTCATCCTCCAGCCAGGCTACTGGGAACCACAGTCTTGCCCAAAGTACAGACTTCTCATCCTATACAGTTGTCCCAGTTACCCCCTAAAAGGTCCACCAGCCACAGCAGGCATCCAAGAGTGGGAGACGCTGGTGGAAATGCAGCACTGACCATGGTTTCAGTGCCTGGGCACAGGGTTTCACAGAACAGAAACCAGCGGTGCACAGTGCTTTACCGCTCATAAGGACCAGGATGTGTTAGCCAGGTCATCCTTATGGCCTCATCCAAAGCTTTTCATCAGCACGGAGGATTTTTCATTAATAACCTTTAAGTGGCAGCAAGTTGGTGGCTCTTTGTCTGTTTTCCTGGCCACTCTTCCATTGTGTCACCCAAAGAAGACAAGGTGTGACTGGTCACCCCTGTGCCCCAGCCCCTGACAGTGGTGAGAAGGAGGAGAGGGGTCCCTCTGCACAGCGAGCACCGCTCTTCCTTCCTTTCTATTTTTAGATGTCTCCTCCCACTCTTGTTTAAATATATTACCTAGATCCCTAGTATTTGCCAGCTGGGGGTAGTAACACTGGCTCCCAAGGTGCCTGCGGCATTTACATGAAATTAGGCAATGGAAGAAAACCGTCTCAGCAATTACGTGAGAGATGATGGTGAGCCAAAAAGAAAGCTGTATGCAAAAGGTGTGCTCTCCTGCCAACAAATTAAGGTTAAATTACAGAGTCCAAGAGCCTTCAAATAACTTACACACTGTATTACAAATTTAGTTTCAATTAACGAATTAAATGGGAAAACAAGCTTATTGCCTAGCAGCTACCATAGAAGCTAAACAGCAATGACCTTCTCTCCTGTCACCAAATGACTCAGTTAATAAAAAACCCAAATTAAGAAAATTTCCTTAGGGCTTGCACTCTGCAGCCCTCCTCTGCCCTGAACTGGCCCAGGTGCTGGGGGATGCCACACAAGCCTCTCCCAGCTCCTCTGCAGCCCTGCCTGAGCTTGGCACAAGCTGATGGTTATTTTGGAACCTCTGTGCCTCCTGACCAGGGCCAAGACCCAGCTGTGCTCAGCTCTGCTTTGGTCACTTGCAAGCGCTGTGGCTGCAGGGAACGGGGCCATTCCCCCAGCTTGGGTGCTGTGACCAGTGGGAGCAGATCCGCCCCACCACGTCCCTTACCGCAGTGTTTCAGCAAACAACTCGATGCTGACTGCCTTTTTTTATTACTTTACAGCACAGTTTTTCCTCAAATTTTATAGCATTTCATTAGAGCCGCCAGAAGGTGATACTGCCCCCTTTCCAGAAGTGAAATAAATTCAAGTTTTATCACTTCTGGAAATGCTGGAACAGCTGTCAGGACATTTGATGGATTTTCTCAATTACAGGACTTGCGGAGCATTTTATACTTACATCCGCACCCAAGTCTAATAACTGTACTAGATGTTTGTTCCCCCCATTATCTCTTTGCATCTCCCACCCTAATAATGGTCAACTTGTTACTTTTCTCTTAATTCTTTTTTTTTTACTGTAACCTTTTTTTCTCCACGGTAATCATCTAGCGTTTTCCTTCTTTACTTCCCAATAACATTTAACTGCTCTATGCAAGCAGGCAGTGACCCCACAGCTGGCAAGTGCCTCCATGGCAGTTTAGTCAAAAGAGCTCTTCCCCCCAGTCCCGGCAGCTTTCGAGTTGGGTGTCACAGGGACAGATTCAGCAAGGAGGACTGACTCTTCTGTGCTGCCCTGTGCCTTCTGGGCACAATTTCCTTGGAAATAATACCCCTCTCTAGCTCCTCACTGATTTTGGAGCCCAGAGCAGGGACCCGTCACCATCCGCAGGTCCCCCTGTCTGAGCCAGGGAGTGCAGGAGGCTCACAGCCATCTCCACCTCCTGATGACACCCCTGACAGATGAATGCTCATTTTCCAGTGCTCCCAAGGGAGCCCTTCCCATCTGGGCTGCTCTGGGGACTGTTTTCTAAGTGATCTATAAGAAATAATTTCTCAGGCTCTTCTCCACCCTGTCATGTACCTGACAGGCTGTATCAGCTCACACGCCAGCATGAACACATCCTGTACTGATGGAGGTATTATCTCCTTGTTGCCTCTTTCAGTGAGGATGCCCCACCAAAGTCTAGGGATTGATGGAGATATGTATTTTTGTCAGGGTAAAATTATCTCAGCTCACCAACAAAATGCACGAGGATGCCAAATTACACCTTTCCCTTCTTTCTGTCTGTGATCCAAAGTAGAGCAACAGCTTGAGGTCTGCAGCTTCCCGAGGCAATGAGCAGCACAGGGGTTCAGACAGAACATCCCCTATGAGCATCCTCCCTCCAAAATGAGGAGAGTGCTGGGAGCACCAGACCTAAGCACTGGTGAGAAAGGCCACTACTGCTTTGTGTCACTTCAAATAAGCACTTTAAATCCATGCCTTCCTTTGAGGCACAGGGAGAGGAAATCCTGCAGAAACTAGTGCCCCAGCACTGCACATACCCCAAAAAGAAGTTGCAACAGTAAAAAAAAACACGTATGTTTTGAGGTTTGCCTGATTTAACTCAAAACTTCATCTCTTTGAGAAGATGGGGGCAGCCAGGGGAGCAGGATGTTTCCACTCACTGTAGGAGCAGGAGCAAAATAGAGTTGAGATGAATATGTAGCCCAAACTAGATGAGCATTTGTACCCTCTCACTGCCAAGATCAGGCACCACATGGGTTTTCCACCTTCCCCCCATCCCCTGCCATCCCACCTAAGAGAACTGACAGAGAAATATGAAAGAGTGACTCCATGCAGAACACAGCAGATCTGCAGGAAATTTCCACAAGCCAAGGTGTGATCCCAGATTTATTCAAATTAGAACAATTAAGGCAATTAAAGGCAAAGAAGTGCTTGGGGAAGGGGGGAATCTACTACCAAACAGACTTGCTATTACAGTCTATCAAATTGACACAAAAATATTTAAAAGCTGATTTACATTAAAAAAAAAAAGGGAATAACAAAAAGACTAGCATTCCCTAAAATAGATAACACATCCTGCTGAGAAAATCACTCCACACATAAAAGAGAGGCAAAGGTGATTACATATAACAAAACTAATCTTCTCTATTGCTTTAATCACCTCAGACCATTTCACCTGCTTATTTGGAAACTGTTAACCCAAGGCAGAAATTATTGTGAGGACGTCCTCATTTCCAGTGCTGTGCTCAAATGGGCTTGTTTTCCTAGACATCCATCCCCAGTGTCTTTAACAACAGCCATTGCTCCACAAGATAAATGTTTGCTTAAGACTATTCTGTGGTTAATACATATATTCATGACTCAAGAATAATGTAGCAAGGAAAGAGGGTAACAGGAAGATGTAAATGACCCAGCAGGGTCATGGCAGTAGTCTGTCTGTCCTGCTACTGCAAAGCCAGCAGTAAATTTTGCCCAGATTTTACAGGTGTGTGGTGTGGGGGCCCGGTGGGCGGCCTGGGCACAGGGTGCACAACGACAGCCTTGAATGTTTTCTTCCTAAAATCCTGACTGGCAAGGTTAGGATGGAGCTTACCTGGGGCTGTTCACAGAGTTAGCGACATGAGTGTCTGTGGGATGAGCAAGATGAGGGATGATCATCTCTCCTTTCATGGGGCGCCTCCATCCCAGCAGCTCCAGGAGCTCCTTGAGTGCCAAAACCACCATTGCTGGGACCCGCAGCTGGTGAGCAGCTCACGTCCACACCCTGTCACAGCACAAGAGAGGGAAAGCACTGCATTTGGTGAGCAGGAAGAGAGGCTTCAGATTGGCAGCATGGATTTACTGTGCCAGTGCTGCCAGCTGGGGTCAGTTCAGAGGAGCAGTGCTTGCTTGCACCCCTGTGCACATGTGTAAGTGTGTGTGGCACAGCAGTGCCCAGGTGAGGGCAGAGCCCCTGTGTGCCCAGGGCTGGCCCCTGTCCTGCACACCACACCAACACACAGCCTGCAGGCCTGGTAGCTGGGAGCCAAGGGCTTGCTGCTGCTCTCCAGGGAATGGGAGATTTCAGTGGCCAGCACAGGCACAGGGGAAGAGGGGATGTTAAAGTGAATGGATTTCATTGATGCCCAGGCCTCTAGTCGGGGTGAGCTGCAAAGAGCCCCATCTTTCAGGTGCACGTGGTGTATCGAGGCTGTTGCCTCTGCACTGGCAGCAAGAATAGGAGTGCCTCACTGGCTGCAGGGACCTTAACACACTGCGTCCACAAAGCTGAATGTGTTGGCCCTCTGCTATACATGCATGATTATCTTGAATTTTATTGTATTTGGTACTGGCATGCAACACCTCTTGCTAAACCAGTGATAGTTCTTTCTTTGCCCAAGTAGCAGCTTGTGAGATTTTACAGACAGTTTATTGTTGTATGTCACAGCTTTGATCCCACTGAAGCCCACGGAAACTCACTGACATGGCCGGTTTTGTGTCACAGCTAAGTGAGTAAATAAACATGCAGAGGAGCCTCCCAAGCAGCAGCAGCCTGGGGAGGCACCAGGTGCCACTACTGTCACTGGCAGCTCTGTGTTGTGCCGGTAAATTCTTGCAGGTCTCCATAACTCATCCCAAACGCCTCACTCATTTTTCTTACAAATGTAGTTTTGCCATAATCTCCAAATTCAGGGCTGGCATGAGTGATACGTGTTATCCTGGGATGTCAGCAAGGACAGGTAAAAAAATTCCCTCTCACAGTTACTGCTTTAAAAATCAGTTCAAGCAGAAAATACGTGCACTGCCCTTTCAGACACTCATTACCTCCAAAAGCCAGAGTATTCAAAAGAGGAGAAGACATCAAGCCTGGGTGCTTCAAGGAGATGGGGGAACAGCAAGCATCCTCCTCCCAGCCATAAATCACAGAAATCAAATTAAATCATGTCAAATTGAGGGACAAAAAGCCAGTTATAGATCCATTTTGCAATGCCAGCCGACATGGCTTCCATTTGTGACTCGTTGAGTGACATTACTTACCATGAGTGCTCCTCTGACAATATAAGCTCTTAATGTGAAGACATGTGTAAAATTACAGTAAAATGAATGAAACACAGGAAATTATGTAAAGTTTGCAGGGTTGCTTTTTTTTTTTCCCCTTCCTTTTTTGAGGCCTCCTCTCAATTTCTGCCTTCTAAATGAGGATCTGGGCAATGCATCAGCTGACAGTGCCTGCCTGAAGCAATGGGCTCTTCTGCTTTTGATGCATCTGAGCAACTTGAAACTAATACCAGCATGCACTGTACAGTGAATAGACCTTCATGTTGATGAGGCAAATCCTGCAGCACTTAAAAGCAATCTATGCTGAAGTGTCCCATGTATCTTTGTCTTCAAAGTGCAACACACTTATGAAAATTGCAGATGCTGTGGTGCTATTTGTCTGGAAGGAGACATTACAGGTGACATATGAACCTGATTTCTCAAACAGATGAGGTTTGTGAGAGGATTAAGGAAACATCAATAAATTAAGATGGAGAATAAAGTTCCTGCTGTTTTCCCTGGCCTCTCTCTTGTTGGCTTGAGAGTCAAGTGCTCACGACTGAAAACTTGGCAGAGCACCAGGCATCCCTCCTTTGCCTACCGCTACTAGTACAATCAGATCTTATGCTGTCATTTCCCCTTGGTAGAGAAGGCAAAGCCCCAGTCCCCAGTACCCCTGGCAGTGCCCCCTCCCCAGTCACCTGCTGCCAGCCCCTCAGCCCTGTGGGTATGCAAGGCATCCAGCACGCAAGTGCAGATTTCTCTGGAATGATTTTTCTTCTTTTTCTGTCTGTGCACGGCAAACCCACGTGGTGCCCGTTCCTGAAGTCCCTCAGAGATAGCATGGATAGTCAGTCTGTCTGGGAGCACAGGCAGCTCATGGGTCTGGGGTTACAGCCTGTGTCCCCACATCAAATGCAGGATCCCTGCAGAGGGCAGTCACCTAAGTTCAAGACACACATGGAGATTTCTGGTTTTTTTCAGTGTCCTTAGTGCATGAAATATGGTTAAATGCAAAAGAGGAAAAGTTTCTTTCTCTGCAGTTACCCCAGGAACAATGTCACTAAACCCATATCACAGCCCCATTTGCAGCAGCCCTGCACTGCGCTTCCCAAGGAGACAAAACACAGGAAGAGAAACCAAATTCCTGCTGCCATCTTCAGCTCTGCCCTGATAATGCATTGCAGTAGGGCTGTGCAGGGGCAGCACACTGGGTAACCCACAACCTCCAAAATTCCCACAGGCAGACCCCTGTCCTGGCTGCTCATGGAAAGAGCACCTGGTGCTGTCAAGAGTGAATGCTGGCTGCTGAGCCAGAGAGCTGCACTGGATGAACACCAGCCCAAAATCAACACTCAAGAGATAAATAGTTTGAAATCCCAAGAAGTATGTCTCTCATGAAGCATTCACAGTGACAGAGCAGAGCATCAAAATATTCTGCTTTTTCTTCAGAACAGAATTTTTTACTGTTGCATTGTATATAAACAAAATTTTTTAGAAAGGGTGAAATAACTCCAATGAAGGTCTGTACCAGCTAAACAATCTAGTCTGATCTGAACTACATCTTTTTCCTGACTTGGTTAGAAATTGTGTGACTCCACAGACTGTGTGGAAAAAAAACACACAGTAAGAAAGTACTGTTTTCTTTATGAGCACAAATCCAGGTGGAGAAGGTCAAAGATAAGAAGGCAGATAAAGGGAACAGATATGACCTGGTCTGACCAAGGTTACAGCAGATGCTATCATCAGCACCCATGTTCAGTTGAAGCAGCTGGCCAGTGTTATCCCCTCGGGACAGGACTGTCCACACAAGGCATTAGTAAGGAGCAAGGGGTGAAGGAGCTGTCTCTGTCTTTCCCGACTGCAATGGGAGTAGGGCAGCAGAATCCAGGCCCCAGAGAGCAGTCTGGGAACATGCAGGCTGCACTAGCAGCGTGACTCCCACACTGAAGCCAGCTGCCAGCCATTCTCCTTTTCATCAGCACAGTCTGTTTCACAGGAACAAGGGAAATCTCCAAACCTGGGACATGAAAAAGGCATCAAGCAAAGACACGGAAGTCTTTCCATTTGTTTCATTGCAGATAATGGGTGGCAGCTACCACTCTGAGATCAAGTCTTCCACTGCTGAAGACCTCCAGCTGAAACATTGCCAGTCATTTACAACCTGCCATTAAACATATATGGTCATTATAGCTCCTTTCTCTGCTATTTGCAGCCTCAAGACTTTTTGCTAAGGCTGCACATAAGTTCTTGTTCAGAAGATTTAAAAGGAGAAAAAAAAAATAAAAAAATAACAATCTTGATCTCCCAGAAGCTGTCTCAGGCTGGGGAGAGAAATCATGCTGGTGTCCCAGCAGGGTGGCACACTCAAAAAGAATTATCAGAGTAACTCAAGGTACACATATAGCTTCTCATGGCAGTGTTCCAAACCCCAGATACCTATGTCATCCTACATAGTATTGGGCATGGCACTCCAACATTTCTTGCATGAAGCCCATCTTAAACAGGACTCCAAGGGTTTGATTTTACTTGCAGGTGGTCACAGGAAAATCTAATGATTAACCAAACCTTTTCCCGTAGCAGCTTTTCTTCCCTGTAGCAGGAACGCCTGTGTCTCTGTAGCTAGTAAATATGTAATCCCAGAGGCACTACCAGCCTTTGCTGATGGGCTCAGCTTTGGCCAGAGGCACGTCTGTCTTGGAGCCGAGTGGCATTGTCTCCATCGGACATAAGGGAAGCTTCTGGCAGCTTCTCAGAGAAATCACCCTTGTAGCCCTCCATTACCAAGACTTTGCCACACAAACCCAGTCTTCCATCCCAAAAGCAAGACCAGATCTGCAGGGAAAGGTGATATCCTCTGTTAGACTCT
The DNA here is from genome assembly GCF_001522545.3 of Parus major. NCBI lineage: Eukaryota > Metazoa > Chordata > Aves > Passeriformes > Paridae > Parus > Parus major. The sequence goes on along the minus strand of NC_031776.1, from coordinate 11,775,696 downwards.
CTGCTGTGGCAAAAGCTGGTGGAGGAGTTTTGGAGCCACTGATATCCCACAGACCACTCTGCAGCCACCCCTGTCCCACACTGCACAGCAGCATGGAGGAGGGTTTCACCAAAGGCTGCCTGGTTTTTCCAACTGTATTCTTTGTTCAGATCAGGAAAAACAGCTCTCCCTACAAACCTTTCATCACCTGAGATACCTCCCCACAGAGATGACCTAAGAGAAATTATGGGAAAAGGAAAGATCAAAGAACACTGTCATCAGGATTTTTGGCAGCTGTGCTATCATTCCAAATGTAGGCATGGCAGACACTGCTCTGGAGCACTGACAGGCCATAGCAGCCCATGCTAAGTGAGATATCCTTAACAAGCAGGGATCCTGCACAAAGAAATCAGTGCTGGGAAAAACCAATTTCCTCCCCAGAGGTGTCTGACCTGGGGTGGTTCATGTGAGCTTGCCTAACAGAGCAGACACCATCACCCAAATTTTAACTTGGTTAAGTAACTGGCATCCAGCCCACTTCCCTCTGCAGCAGAAGCCACCCCCAGGTTATCTGGCCTGTGCAGCTGTTTAACCTGAGGTTATTCCTCGTGGACTGTGGTTGGCACACTCTAATAGAGCTCTGGCATTGTGCTTACAGAAACAGCTTGCTTCTGTTCGCTAGGAGTTAGTGCTGTAGTTTGGTGCTTTCTCTTGCATTTTCAGGTTCCCATGGCTCCCACGCTTCTGCCTTGCTGAGATGTTTGTGTCAGCCAGCTCATGGAAATTTGGCACTGAAATGGTACTGTGTTGCTTTGTTTTCTTGCTCTCCAGTTCATGATGCCTCTCGTTCCTCTCAGGTCACAGTTACAATAAGGGCTGTCAAGGCTCAAAGAGAAAAGCAGCTTTGGGATATTTATCCCACCTTCTTCTTGGACATGTAGTTGATGTAGCCATGATCAAAGTGAGTGATGGCAAGCCCAGAGAATGAGAGGAGGATGAAATTCAGAGCTTAGAAACACAAAAACTGCTGTAATACAAGGCAGGTCTCATGTCCACTATGGGAATCAGTGGTGGGAGACATTAGGAGCAAGATCAGACCTGACTATGGCTTTGTAAGCTACAAAGTTCCCACTGCATCTCCATTATGCAGAAATCAAGATTCATCCAGATGAGGTTCAGCAGAAACTCCAAACTGAGGAAAGAAATCTGGATAGGCAGTGTCCAATTTGCTCCTCCTATGCTAAAAGCATCCATGAATGAAACCAAACTGGATCTTTAAATTGGTTTGACTTGTGTACTTATGCTCCCAAAAGTATATGGCAGATCGAGACAGGTGTGATGGCCGTAGGACTAGAGATCACCCATGCCTCAGAGCTAAATAAAAGTGAGGAAATATTCTCTGCTAAGGAAAGTCTGCTCTCCATGTGCTGTATCAAGATACAGCAGCATCCTTCCCACTGTTATTCTTACTCTCTTCCTACTGATTGAAGTGGGCAGGAGAGTTCCTCTCCCAGAAGAGCTTACTCTCCATTCAGAGCAGGGTCTTTCCAAGGTGAAGCTGTTCAAATTAAACTACAAATCTTCTCATCTAGGGATAACACTCTGCTGCCTTCCCAAACCTGTTCTCATTTTCTTTTGCCATTTTGACACCATTAGCCTTCCACAAGCACTAGCACACACAGAGATAATTCTGTTAATTTTATTGTGCTTGGAAAGGCACAGAACAGCCTAAACTCAGCCAAATGCTTGGCTTTGCCTTTTCCCCATCGTATAATATCCTTTTGTATACAGCTCTGCATGGCAACTAATTTATATCAAACCTTACCAGTTAAGGGAGGGGGGAAAGGGGGGCAATCAATAGTTATCTTGCCAAGGGGATCTGCAGTCAGTAGCCTCCACTTTTCCTGCATGCAGAGCCAGCTCCCACTCACTGCTCCCCAGCCAGGCTGGTGCTGTGAATCCCATGGCTCCACACCCACAGTCGGGCAGCAGGTACAACCCATGGCTGGACACCCTCAGAGCATCTCACAGCCAGCCACTGGTTGTGGCTGGGGGCTTGGAAACACAAAACCTTAGTACCCTTGGGGTTTGGGAGAGCTGCAGAACGTGAGGGAAACAAGCATTTCCACAGCTGTATGATATATGCAGGGGCTGTAAAAAAAAAAAAAAAAAAGGATGTTTTGCATGTAAATTGAGGTGAGGATCTGCCTTTTGGGTACCGATTTCTCGTGCAGATTTTATTTTCATGCAGACATCCCTGGGCCATTTCCCCAGCTCTCAACAGTGGCTCACTGGGGCTGCCCAGGAGCAGCAGAAAAGGCAGGTGAAGCATCAGGAGCCCCCAGGCAGTGCTGAAAATGCTGCTGAGCATGTTCCCAGCAGTGAGGGTCACTTCAGTGAGGGTTCATCATCCCAAAGAGGGGACACCAGGTCAGACAGGGTCCTTGGCGAGGGCTCAAGGCCACTTCCCATCACAGCCTTCACCTACACCCCAGGGAGATCACCCCCACAAGGGGAGACAGAAGGAGAAAGCAAACATTTGTACCCCAATTAACTGATTAAGATTTTCTAAATTAGTAGATTCCTCTCTATGTACAGTTTTTGCTTCAAGCACAGTGTAGAAAAAAATCGATTTGCTTCTCTCAGTCCAATTCCCTTTTGTCTAATAGTGCTGTTGTAAATGCCAATTTTACTGTCATTTACACTGTGCCCATCTGAGCTATTTTATCAATAGTTAAATAAGAATACTTTAAAGTAATGTGATTTTTTATTTGAATTCCAGTTTATGTTCAGATGCTTTGACACAAATCTAGTAATGAAGGCTCACTATTTTCATAGAACAAATTAAATTGTATGTTATATAGCCACACAAGTAAATATGTTATATCATTGGATAAATAAATACTTGTGATAAGATACGGTATCTCGTTCTTACCTACACATAATAGCAAGGCTAATGGAAGTATTGTACAAATCCCTGTGCTTTAACAGTTAGCAGTCCATAAAAATCAACCTGAAAGACAATAGGCAAGAACAAGCACACACACACAAAAAGGCTAAACCCAGTTATCTGGACCAAGACTTCCTGCTTGCCTGTTTCCGATTCAAAGCAGCTTAGACTCATTTTCACTTAAGCCAGTGCCTCTGGGCAGAGAGGTCAGAGCATAATTAGTTCTGCAGAAGATGTGGGAGGTGGATAAAGGGTGATGATGGACCCTGCTGGTGGGATGGATGATGGGGATGGGGATGGACAGTGGTGATGGGCTGCCAGAAACAGGGCAGAGGTAAAGCTGCAGAGACAGAATCAGTATTTGGACAATCCAATAGCCAAAACTGCCCATTTGCAGGGAGTTTGGGGAGAGCACTGATCTTGGTTCATGTTGTCAGACAACGCTTTCCTTCTGACTGTGGAAGAGAAAATCAGTTCTTTTTAAGCTGATAAACACATCCCAGCTGGGACCCAATTTGTTGTTTGGATATTACAGGCTGAGAGACAGACTGGAGTCCTGGCATGTTTTAAAGAAATTGTGGCTCTCTCATCAGCTAAATTAGTAATAGATAGCACACGCCTGTTATGGAAACCAAAGAGGGCTAATGGTAATCATCATTTTCTTCCACCCACCCACCCTCTTTTTTGGCTGCATTTTGTTTCAGATTAACCTGTACTACTTTTTCAATGTTTTCACTGTATTTTTATTTTTTAAACAGCCTCTCCCTCCTTTCCCTAACTCCTGCAACCTGAGTTTATACTAAGTGGACATGCTAAGAAATGGAGCTGCTGAATTTACATGGACTTTTGTTTAACCAAGACTGTGAGATAGCGATACTGAAACCAAACACCACACACAGACTCTTCTCTTTCTTCCAGAACCACAATTATTCACCAAATTAGTGTTTGCTAGCTTCTTGAGGGGTAAGATTTCTCTTCTTCAACTTGTAGAGTCAGTCTAAATAATAATTTCTATATGATAGGAACTGGCTCAAAACCAGCAGGCTGTGCAAATTGGGTATTTATCATGAGAGCAATATGGAATATACCACCCTCAACATCCATCTCCGAGTTAAAATGTGGGCACTCAGGACCAAAGCTGAGGGTATTTCCAGGAATTATTCCCTACTTTCCCCTTCTCTCCCCTTTGCACCCTGACAGAATTTACTGTGTTTGGTTTGGTTTCTCATTTTGGCTTTCATTTCCATTGTGTCTCATCCAATAGCTTTTTTCTCCATGTCAAGCAGATGAAACCCCATTCCTTTTTGAAAGGAAAAGCAGTCCTATTACTGAGTGTAATAGGTGTGTTACTGAGAAGCCCCAGCTCCTTCTTCCTCGTGTGTAGGGCCAATGTGGCCTCATGACAGCAATTGCTTCGTGGCATGCAGGGTCCCAGGCACACTGCAGTGCCAGTTCAGTATCCCGTTCATATTATATTTTCCATGCCTGGTACTTTCTTGAATGCTTATTATACCAATCATAGCTTTTTCGAGCTCTTTAAGCAACAGAAAGTTTTTGAGCACAGCCAGGCCCCCAAGCCATGAAGTATGTGATAAAAGGGCTTAATAGACAAGAAAACAGTCACCATTGTTTGGAGAGGTACCAGGTATTTACAGCATGTCTAAGCCCCTCCTTGGTCACCAAATCATTTCAATTCTCCCTTCTGTGTCACAATCTGTCACATGAAAACACAAGATGCTCTTTAAAGCTTATGTGACCTTTAGAGGTTCAGCCCAAAGCAGTTTTGCTGACATCTGGCACATGAGGGACTTGCCATAAGATGGGATAACAACAACAACCGCACTTCTGCAGGGCCAGCATCTGTCTATCCTAAGGCAGGGAAAGCAGCACAGAAGAGGGAGGGCAACAGGTTGTACCTGAGCTGGCCCTGCAGTGCTGAGCCTAAGTTAGGGGGGAATGGAGGTAGGGGCAAAGGAGTCAGCCTGGTGAGAAGGGGGGTTTAGCGAGAAAATAAAGTCATCCTTCATCTTTGGATAAGGAGTGGGGGTCCCTGGAAGCCTGGGATATATAAGCTAGGATGTCTCCGCAATGAGAAGACACTGTGAAGAATCTGGTCTACATTCTCAGAACAAAGTAACCAAAATGAGAAATCATTAAAGAAGGCTCAAGCAAAGTGAGAAGAAATTCAGCTTAATGAGGAAGATGGAGAAAAGGGAAATTATAATGGGAAGAAAATATTCAGGAGGCATTTTTAATGGATTGAAGGGAAAGCTTAGACTTTTTCCTAGTCTGCATGAAGTTCAGACAGTGGAGTGGGCTGAGCTCTCTGCAGGGTGCTCAAAAAGTCAGAAGATTTATTTTTCTGGCTACCCTTAGAAAACACAGCACTGTCAAAACACATGTCAAAAAGCTGCTTGTGCTCATCTGTTCCCACACTTCTGCCCTTGAAACATCCCCTCTGCTTCTGGGAGAGGTGATATTTGGTAATTTAGAAATGGGCTGTTATTTAGCACAGAATGTAGCCAAAGCACTCAGAACTCCCTAAGTAATGGCTACGATGGCCAGAGCAGGCAAACCCTGCTGCAGCAGCCTGTGAGCTGGGAAGGTCCTCTGTTCCACACAAGGAGATGTGTGGTGGGGAACAGCTAAATCGTCCACTCAGGGCAGAAGATTTCCCCTCCCTGGCTGCTCCATCAGTGGAAGAGACATGATGCTGCTCCAGCAGGATGGTGCAGCAGTGGGACTCCATATTTCAAACAGCAGGGGTTAAGCAAAGTGACCAATTTCCTTGGGCTAATTGAGCATGCAATCTGTCTGCTTGTAAAGCCTGTATTTGGCCAGGAAGATTTATTACTATTAGCAATGATGAATGTCCAAGAGCAGTAAGGGCAGACCTGAGCTGCAGATCATTAACTTTAAGTGGGATGATGTTGAAAAACCATTTATATTATCGGTTACTTTGTTCTGAGTTAACTGTGAATTTAGACCTAGTTCTGTAATAAAGTGCTCAGGGAGACCAGTGAATCTTGTTCTCTGTGGCAGATACTAAACCTGTAGGGTTTTGTCCATATCCTGATGAGTCAGCAGTTCTAGCTGATTCTGAGAGGCTATGAAATGATAGAAGACTGCTCTGTATGAGAGTTTGAAGTTAAGCCTCCATCTATCTCACAGGCCAAAATGGAGGACTGGCATGCCTTTGTCATTGGATTTCAGAATAACCCCTCTTCATTATCTTCATCGTCCTCAGAAAGCTAGCACCAATTCGGAGCTTTGTCTGTGCTACTGAATGGCCATGTCCATCACAGGGGTATGGAGGCACCCCAGCCTTCTCTTACATCTGCTTTAAAATCAGTCACTCAGTTTGTATAAGCTGGAAATTGCAATGCAATACTCTGTACAGTGACAAGTGCTGGATGCTTTACTGTTTAATATAATATCTGTCACCCTCCACATTCATTTTTTGCAAATACTCTCCATTTCCTTGGGAGAATATCCATTAGTGTATGCAGCTGCAAAGCCCCAGAGCACACTCCGCCTTCTTTGCCCTTTTTCCTCCCCAGCAATACTTATGCTTAATGTCATATTTGTACAAAACACACTCTCTCTGTTTCTGCACTGGCAGAGCACAGTGGTCTTCTAGAAATTGTCAGTGAGTGTTTGATGATGAAAGATTATTTTGTTATAAATCACTCCCAAAGACTGCTGTGGCCTGCAAAAAATACTTTTGTGTTGTACAGTTGTATGTAGACTGAGAACACACGTGCTTCTGTGTTTCCACAATAAATATTGTATTTCATGCTACCAGTGCAGCAGCATTGACTGCTCCAGACGACATTGTGCAAATTGTGACTCTGCCACCCCACACAGCCAAGCACAAACCTGTCTTGATCTACACATCACTCTTTAGCCTCCATGGGCCCTGGGCCATGGACAATCAATTGCAATGCTGTGTGCAAGGAGTCCACTGCCCAGGGTAACCAACCTGGAAGCTGAAAACTAATGAATTTGCCTGTGAGGTTTAATTGTAAGGAAAGTAATTAATCTTGCTGGGGTTCACTCATCATCAAGCAAACTTTTGCAGATGAAGAAGAAAACTGCTGAGCATTCCAATTCACTCTCCAAGTCAACCCCTCCCTGTTGGACTTTGTGGGTAATTGGCACGACGTTGCTATCCTATTTCCTACAGATTCCCCAAGATGCATCCCCGAAAGGAAGGTATCAATGTCAGTGAGAGAAGGGGGTTTTGCAAATCAGACTTTTGTTCCCTTTCCCAAAGAAGTTCCAAGTTTGCTTAGTGCCCCAATTTTGCTCAGAAGGGAAGGAGGAACGTGCAAAACAGCTGTCAGAAGATTCCACAGCAGTTTTGTATGCAATGTCCACACAGCCCTGCCACTGAGCCAGTATGAGGCAAGCATGAATCCAGCTCACATCCATCTATGGTTTAAGCCTCTGTGATAGTGCAAGAGATGGAGACACAACACTGGGTGCAATCTCAATGCCCTTCAGGCATCTGGCTCATTGGAGGCATTTGTTTTAGTTGGAGATCAATTGTTCTCTTGGGCTGTCTATGAGGAGTCTACACTGGCTGGCAGAGAAGTAGCCACTGCTCAAGATGCCCTGTGCAAACTCATCAGTGAGCTGACAGACTCTCAGAGAAGGGCTGAGGAGCTGCTAGGGAGCTTTAGCGAGAGCAGGACTGGCAGAGTCAGCAGGGTGCAGAGTATCAACCCAAAGGGCCAGCAGGATCAGAGCCACTGAGGAGCTGTGTAGCTGCGTAAAGACAGTCCTGCCTGGTCTGGAGGAACACCAGTGGCACTCTCAGCACTCAGGCTGGGAGTGTTGCCCAGGTTTCTGATGGGAGCCATTCACTGAGATCTGATTATTACACTTTAGTCACCTTTCAAGGACCTTATATATTCCCTTAAATTCTGATTGCTGTGATTCTTTAGGCTTGCTGCACAGGGGCAAGCAAATCAGTTCTGTGAAACAAGTATGGGTGGTAAATGTATGTGATTTTTGTCACTCATGTGAGTAAAAAAAGCTGATGAAACACAAACATTAACATAAAGGGCAAAGAGAAGGGGGAGAAAATAGTTAAAGAAATCCATGAGTCAAACAAGAGACACTCAGATGGCTACATTTGTTCTGCTCATCATAAATATTTTCTCACACAAAGTACTTTACTACTAAAAGGAGCACAAAGGCTAGATCTTGGAATCGCTTCTGGAAATGCAGAAGTTCTAGCAAAATGTAAAAATGTTCATGTTTTAGACAAATTAAAACATATTTTTAGTTACCTAGTTTGATTTACATCTGTACATGATAACAAAATGCAAAGATACTTTATTAAACACACACAAAAAAATTAAAACTGAGCAATGGGGCTAGAATTCAAATGTCAAAACACTATCAAAAAGAGTCCTCTACCCCAGTATCATGTGAAATGAGAAGGATGTGATGGTAAGACAAGCCTTTTGCACCTCTGTTGGTGATTTGGAATGAGAAGCATTTCCATTCACTGCCAATGAATGGACCAAATCAAGAACACTAAGTTTAGATTTCTTGCTCATCTCAAAAGTTTTAAGTAGAAGAAGCATTCTACTCCCAAAAGCAGTTGTAAAAGACCTATTTAGTGAATGGACATTTTCATATCCTAGCAGACTCTAAAAAGGAAAAAATAATTTCCAAAAGTTATATCAGTCATATATTGCAGACAGGAATGAGTATGAGCCAAAAGCACAGCAGAGGTCCACAACAGCTGGGGCACAAATGGGTGGCAGCCAAGGCTACACTGTCCTGCAACCTTGGAGCTTCTGTCTGCAACAGGGCAGAGGGGAAAAGTGCAGCAGAAGCAGAAAATGGGCTGTAGCCCAAGCCATAATACATGCTGGTAATAAAACAATGTTTTCGCTGTTTAACCTGAGCTACCCTTTCTTCTTTTCAAAGATTAATTTTAGAATAACTGTAATCAACAAAACCTAAGGCAAGGCACAGCTGTAATCACTCCTTGCATCATCTCTTGCAATTTTGGGGGGAATTAGATGAAACTCAGCATAAGGAAAACCATTTCAACCTTTTTGAGAAAGCAAGACTTGAGATGAACTGAACTAAATGGCACAGCAGTGCCATGTCATGCGGTGCACCTGGCAGCGGTGTCGTGCCAGGCCAGCTGCAAAATGAACCGTCTTTGGAGCTTCAAATCTTGTTATGTAGTGCCATCTTGAGGCCTTGGAAAATGAAAAGCATTTTACTATCTGAGTACAGTTTTCTTCTGGTTGTAGCTGGAGCAGTCCATTCTTCAGGGTGTACAATCAAGTGCATTCAGCTGGGTTTGTGAACAGAAGATGGGGATGGACTCACCTGGCTGGAGCACCACTGGTTCTTTCCCTGCTTCCTGTGGCACCAGCTCTTTGAAACGCCTTTCCCAGAAACAGTTCACCTATACAGCATTTAAAACCCCCAGCGACAGACATCACGCTGGCACTGCAGATGAGATTGAAGACCACAGCACGTGGCTGCTCCTCTTCTCTGACAAGGCACACATAGCTGCTTCTCTGCCCTGTGGTGCCTTGAGAGGTGGCAAAGCAGGGAGCTGGTGCCATGTGTGCCACCAGCCCCCAGCTACTCTAGATATGGTGGTTTGATAGCTTAGGTGCCTGGTGGCCACACCTCTGCCATCTCCAGCACCGGTGGGGGCAGTGGCTCAGGAATGGGGTTTTCCATGGCCATATTGTGCCATGATGGAACAGCAGTCACCCTGTGCCTGATTTTGGGCTGCAAGAGCTGGCCATGGGGCCAGAGAGGGCAGGCAGCAGGACAGGAGTCACAGGCTGGAGTGAAAACAAGGCAGCAGAGGAAAGTTTAGAGAAATAACCTGATGGACCACATGGGGGGAGGCCACAGCGGGGACACCAGGGAGCTGGGGTGCATTGAGGGGCAGCATGGCCTGTCCATGGCACCTCACCTGCCATACTATGCCTGCAAAGGGAAGAGTGGTTGGGTCTTGGGGTGACACTGGGGGGCTGAGGAAGGGGGTCTGAGCAGTGGAGCACAGAGGGAGGGGGGTGCCCAAGGAGGGATACAGCCCTGTGAAGCTGGAGGTAGCAGGTCCCACATGGCACCAGTGTGTTTGTGGGGACATGTCTGGTCCTTTGATACCATCTCCCATGGCATACTCCTGAAAGAGCTGGCAGCCCATGATTTAGACAGGTGCACTCTTCACTGGGCTAAGAACTGGCTGGAGAGGTGGGCCCAGAGAGTGGTGGTAAACGCTGCTTCATCCAGCTGGGATCCAGTCACTAGTGGTGTCCCAAAGGATACCATATGGCCCAGTTCAATTTAATATACTTACTGATGATCTGGGTGAGGGGTTGATGGTACTATTAGCAAATTAGCAGACAACACCAAGTTGGGTGAGAGCGCTGATCTGCTGGAGGGCAGGAGGGCTATTTGGGCAGGCTGGACTGGTGAGACAAGTGGCATGAGGTTCAACAAGGCCAAGTGCCAGGTCCTGCACTTGGGTCATGACAACCCCATGCAGCTCTACAAGCTGTGGCAGAGCGGCTGGAAAGCAGGTCAGCAGAAAAGTTCCTGGGGTGCTGGTCAACAGCTGCTGAACATGAGCCCAGGTGACCAGGGAGGCCAATGGCATCCTGACTTGTATCCAGAATAGTGTGGCCAGCAGGATCAGGGCAGTGATTGTCCCCCCGTACTTGACACTGATAAGGCCACTCCTTGAATGTTGTGTCCAGTCCTGGGCCTTTCTATTCAGGAAAGGCTTTGAGGTGCTGGAGTGTGTCCAGAGAAGGGAAATGGAGCTGGTGAAGAGGCTGGAGCACAACTCGTCTGAGGAGTGGCTGAAGGAGCTGGGGTCTAGCCTGGAGAAAAGGAGGCCTGGGGGGACCTTCTTGCTCACAACAACAGCCTGAAAGGAGGGTGTAGCCAGATGAGCGTCCATTTCTTTCCCAGGCAGCCAGTAACAGGACTTAAGCTGATCCTGGGGAGATTTAGGTTGGACATCAGGGAGAAGCTCGTCAGAGAGAGTGATTATCTATTGGAACGGACTGCTCAGGGAGGTGGTAGAGTCACCGTCCCTGGAGGTGTTTAAGGAACTTAAACATTTAGCGCTATGATCTAGTTGACCTGGTGGTATTCAGTCACAGGTGAGACTCGATGATTTCACTGGTCTCTTCCAACCTAATCGATTCTGTGACTCTGTGGCTCTACGGGGGCGAGGGGGGCGCAGCTCTCTGATGGGAGTAAGTTAGACGTAACCCTAAGTCTAGGTGGAGCAGTGAAAAGAGCCTTGGGCTGGGTAAGTCACCAAACAAAAACTTATGGAGAGAGCTATTTATTGGCAGTTTTCTTCTCCTTTTGGCAGGTCAATTGTAGCTGCACAGTTCCTGGAGCTCTGGGCTTTGAGGTTTTCGGAACCCAAACCCTAGGCATAACCCTAACCCAAGGTGGGGCAGTGAAAAGATGCTTGTGCTGTGTGGACCTGATTTCTGTAAGTCTGAGAGAGTTTCAGCCTGTCAGTGGCTGATCTGTTCCCAGGGGAGAGTCTCGAGAGCAGCTCTCGATCAAGGACTGTTATTGTAAATACTCTAATTTTTCTCAAAACACTTCTGTGCAGCTGCGGTTAGTGTGTTTTCTTTTGTCCCACCAATGGGACAGAGAGGTGGTGTTCCCTTTACCTATCATGTTAAACCTGTAGCGTAATACCGTATAAAAAGCTGAAAAGTTCGGATAATAAAGCTTTTTTGACCATCTCCTTCGCGTGTTGCATGGAATCCACACTTATACTTCGTGTCCAACTGCGACATCTGGCGCTCACCGTGGTATTGCAGCAACTGGCTAGAAGGTAAGGGAGTAATTCATGGATGTGATAGAAGCCACCAGCTCCAGAATGTCTTCACGAGCCATCTCAGAGGCCGGTTCCGACCCAGGAGACTAGTCTGACCCAGAAGACGTTCTCCTAGACCATGATACACGGGAAACCGCAGTGGGGGTAGGTCCCCTTTGTCTCGAGTCCCCAGGGGCGCCTGACAACGGGGAGGGGGACGGGGGAGATTCGGACCGCGGCCCCTCCCTCCCTGCCCGGCAGGGATCGACCTACCCGGGGTTCGGGAAGCCACGGGAAGAGGGGGAACAAAATATTCCTGTGGCGCTCCCCGCGGTGGGAACACAGCCCACCACTGGAAGCGCCAACGGAGTGGTTCAAACCCCTCCCCGTGCCGTGCACGAACTCGGGGGTTTGCGTGCTGCTCCTTTTTCCGCACTCCGACCCCGCGGTCGGTGGAGGCGGGGTCCCATCCGCGCCGCGGAGTCCCGGGGGGACCGGCCCCTCTGCCTATGCTCAGGCCACGACCGGCGCCGTGGGACCGCTGATGGACTTCACGGACGCAGTGGCCCCGCGGCGCGGGCAAGGGGCCGATCCCCGCGGCTCTGCGCCACGGGACGGCGGCAATGCGGGGCCTGCCGCCGCCGTGGGGCAGCCGCAGGGGCTGATGGGAAAAGCGCCGCTCGCCGCGGCTGAGGCCGAGGCTGGCGCCGGGCCGGCTCAGTGGGCGCCGCTGCGAAACCCCGCGGGAGGGAGGTGGGGGCAAGCGGCGCGAACATTACTGTGGAGGGCACCAGCGGAGCAAACTGCGGGCAGGCGATGCCGCCCCTCCGACCGGCGCGGCTCGGCAGGCGCGGCAAAAGCTGGCTCCGCCTAGGAAGGCGGTGCCACCGCTTCTGACAGCCGGGCCGGGGCTGTCCCGGCACGGGGAGCGGCGCCGGAAGGGGCAGAGGCAGCCCTCAGGCGGCGCCGCCCTTTCCCCCGGCGATGAGCCCCGCCTGCCGGCTCGGCATCGGAGCCGGCAGAGAACGCCCCCCTGGCTGCCGCTGCTGCCGGGCAGGGGCAAACGAGTATCCTTTGTTTACCACAGGGACTCGCAGTGACTCTGGATTGTCAGGGCGAGTGTCTGCTCGAAGTGCAGGGCACAGAGACGGCCCTCACTTGAGTACACACTGGACTTTACCCCCGTGTCAGGTTACGGTACGGCTTCGGGATCCCAGGAAATTTTGGGACGAAGTAAAGGAAGAAGCAATGGAGATGGGGGACTGGGAGCTAATGGAAAGATTTAGAGGCATTGGTCACAGTTTTCTTGATTTTTCAGATTCTGCCAGGAATGGACAGTATGGTGCAGGAGAGACGAGCTCCAGCTAGGGGCCTGTCTCTGCTCCTGTGATGTCTAAGGGGCAGGATCACAGAGATGCTGTGACCTTGCAGGGAGGTGTTCAGGCTTTTCCTGTAATAAAAGTAAATCCTGGAACAGGCCTCCCTAACACACACCGTGCCCTGACCTGACCACAAAAACAGTGATGGGTATTAGGGACAAGGTTGCACAGCATGGACTGGGGTCTCAGGAAGTAATGCACATGATTTGCGTTCTTAATTCTGAGCCACTGGTACCATATGATATTAGTCACCTTGCTGAGGTGTCATTTCAGCCTATTCAATCTGAGATTTTTGAGGACAATTGGAGTCAGTTGACCACAAAAGTGGCTGGACAAAATAGTCAATTGCCTCAACAGAACCCTAGATTGGGGGTTGGACTTGACCTTTTGACAGGGATTGGAAATTTCTCTAATCCTGCTTTCCAGGTCCCATTCCACCTGCTGATGTTAGAGCAGTGCCAGAAGACTGATTTTGCAGTTCTGATGACAATAGAGCTTTCTGCTCCAAAGCAAAAGTTTGCTACTATTGTCCAGGGACCAAGGGAGCCATACATGCAGTTTATTGAGAAACTCTCTGCCTCTTTAGAGAAGCAAGTGGACGAACCAGAATTGAGGCACATACTGCTCACACAGTTGGCAAGAAGCAATACCAATGATGACTGTAAGAGAGTAATACAGGCCCTCCCAGGTGACCCATCTGTGGCACAGATGGCTCAGGCTTGTGCAAACATAGGCACCCCAGCCTGCAGGATGGCTGCCTTGGCTACTGCCTTACCAGCGTCCTCAAAAGGGCCAAAAGGTAAGCAGCAGAAGCAGGAAACGGCACAAGCCACCGAAAAGCAGGGGAAACAGAAGCAGAAAGGGAAAGCTCCTTCGTTTCTGTGTGCTTGGTGTGGAAAGCCAAACCAATTTGCAGAGGCTTGAACGGCGAAATATGACACCAAGGGCCAGCCTTTGCCAGATCAGGGGCACACAAAGTTGAGCACGAAGGGGAAACGTGCTTGGACATAAGCATTTCCCCAGGTCCTGAAGCTGATGCGGGCTTACTCAGCCAGCTTGTGGCCAGCAGATCTGGCTCAGCTGGACTTGATGTCTGCACAGCAGCAATAGTAGTCCTGAACTCTTGTACAGTGCATAGAGTTCATTTGGATGCCTATGGACCCCTAGGGGAGGGTAAAAGTGCTCTCCTAATGGGAAGGTCAAGTGCCACCCTCCAAGGTATCATTGTGCATCTGGGGCTTGATGCTGATTATTCAGGACAAATTTCTGCTATGGTTTCCACGCCCACCCCTTCCCTCACCATTCCCAAGAAAACATGCCTTGCTCAGCTTGTGCCTTTCAAGTCCTGTTTCTAGGGCTGTGAGCCAGTGTCAAGGGGACGGTTGCTTTGGATCAACTGGACCACCTCAGGTGCACTGGTCTGAAACCCTGACTGACAAAAGGCCGGAGATGTGATGTACCCTGTGCCTCCCAGGTGCTACCCTGACAGAAATCCACCTGCAAGGTCTGATCGACACGGGTGCTGACATCACCATCCTGGTCTTCTCTGCGTGGTTCCCGCAGTGGCCTCTGAATCCGGTGGAGTCACCTGTCACAGGGCTGGGTGGAACGGCCAAATGCTTCATTAGCCAGCAGCCAGTGCAGATCACAAACTCAGAGGGACAATTGGCTATGGTTTGGGTTTATGTTACCATGGCTATTGCTAACCTCTGGGGCTGGGATGTACTGGCAGTTTGGGAGGTTCGGATCGGGACAGATTTTTAGTGGGGACCACTGCGACGAAGGGCGCACTGTGCTCCACGCCTCCCTTACAAGGGTGTGGGGACAAACGCATCTGGGAAAACCAGTGGTCCCTCCAAAAAGAAAATGTAGTTGCCCTTCCAGATTTGGTTCAAGAGAAAGGTACAAGCTATGTCAATCTGCCAAGTTCCATAGCAGAAGGTAATGCTAGGGCTGAAAAGTGGGCTAACTCTGCCTGGGTATCACCTCAGCCTGATGTGCTACCACAGGCCAGAGCATTGCATGGATTCTTTCATCAAAACACACATACATTGCAAAAGCAGTTTCAGTTGACTCCAGCTGAGGCTGGTGACATTGTCAATTCCTCTGATGACTGTCATGCACTTGCTCTGCCTTTACCAGCAGGTGTAAATCCTAGAGGTCTCAAGGCCTTGGAAATTTGGCAAATGGATGTTACCCAAATTGCCAAATTCAGAAGGGTCAAGTATGTGCTTGTGTCTATTGACACTTTCTCCTCTGCAATGTGGGCTTCTGCTCACACTGGAGAAAAAATACGCAGTGCCATCACCCACTGGAGGCAAGCTTTTGCTGTGCTAGGGATACCTTCTACTGTGAAAACCAATAATGGCCCGGCATACACATCACAGAAGGTGTGGCAGTTTATGCAGATGTGGGGTGTTTCACACAAATTCGGCATTCCACATTCTCCAGCTGGCCAAGCCATTGCTGAACGTGCTCATGGTACTCTGAAGCAGGTTCTTCAGAAACAAAAATGGGGAATGCAGGGTGAAACCCCTCAAAGTCGATTGGCAAAAGCTTTGTACACAATAAATCACCTTACGGTGCTGCAGAATTCAAATAACCCGGTCATCTTGAACCATCACCTTTCTTTACAGGCTTTAAGCAGACACATCAGCCTCAAGCAAAAGTTTGGGTGCAAAATTTAACCACCAAGCAGCGGGAGGGCCCGTTTGAACTTATGTCTTCGGGTCGTGAGTATGCATGTGTATCCACAGAGACTGGGGTGCACTGGGTACCTACAAAGTGTGTCCGACCTGACCTGCAATCACAAAGGCGGAACCGAGCCAAAAGGCAAACCACAGGCCGTGACCAGGAGGAAGGTCATCAAGTGGAGAAACCTTCGAGTGATGACTTGGATAGTCCCACTACAAGCAGGCGTTAAACATCTTGCTCATTTTTTCTTTTCTTTTTTTATAGAAAGAAAGGGTGCGATGTGGACCTGATTTTTCTGAGCCTGAGAGAGTTACAGCCTGTCAGTGACTGGTCTGTTCCCAAGGGAAAGTCTCTTGAGAGCAGTTCTCGCTCAAGGACTATTACTGTAAATACTATTTTTTTCTCAAAACAGTTCGGTACAGGTATGTTTTCTCTTGTCCCACCAATGGGACAGAGAGGTGGTGTTCCCTTTACCTATCATCATGTTAAACCTGTAGCATAATACTCTATAAAAAGCTGAAAAGTTCGGATAATAAAGTTTTTTCTGACCATCTCCTTCAGGTGTTGCATGGAATCCACACTTCGTGTCCAACGGCGACAGTGCTGAGTCAGTTGCCACGCAAAAAGATATGGACCAGCTATTTAGTGGCAGTTTTCTTTTCAGTTTGGCAGGTCTATTGTAGCTGCACAGTCCCTGGAGCTCTGGGCTTTGTGGTTTTCTGAACCCCAACCCTAGGTGTAACCCTAACCCTGGGCGCTCGGACACCAACATCCAGCTCCCCTCAGCTACTTCCGTGAGCGCTCGCGAGTTTCCGGCCGCCTCGGTCGCGCGC
>NC_031776.1:11701649-11757997 GCF_001522545.3 Parus major | reverse complement strand
GTTCCGCTTCCCCGGCGCCCCGAGCGCGCTGTACGGATAAACAAACAGACTCCCGCCGTGATGGACACGAGTGCGTGGGGCGCTGCCCGGCTCTGTAACGAGAAGCTTTTAATAAAATCTGTGCTCGGAAGCCGGGGCAGCGCTTGGTCTGGTGGTTCGCTGTTACTCCGTCTCCGGGAGGCCGCGCCGGGCAGCGGTGCCGGTCACCCAACACCGCGCTCCGGGCGGGACCCGCGGGCAGAGCCCGAGCCCGGCGCGCAGGTCACGTAACAGGGATACGGTTCCCTCTTGCCGCGCTGCTTCTCCCCTGGTAGTATTTTTAACCCAAAGTGAACTTGAGCCAGACTGCGGCTGGTAAATCTCGGTTTGGGATTTGCTTTTGCCAGTTTTCCACAGACTTGGGTGCTGCACAGCGAACAGGATTTGACCTCTATCCCAGCTTTTATAACAAATGTCAGCTCAAATGCCTTTTTCCGCCTTACACCAGCCTTGCCTTGCTGCAGCTGGGGGGCTTTTTTTCCTCTTTTCTTGCCTAGAATAGAAGGCAGTGTTTTGACTTTGTTCTAATTTCAAATCCTGGATAGCTGCAATTTTGTGTTACAGTAGTAAGCAAAAACAACGTGGCAGACTTCAAAAACTTTTTAAGCAAAGATTGTTACACCTCTTAAATAAGTACAAAGATAAAAAGTTTTAAATAATGGTCATATGATTTTTGTTCATGAAACACTTTTTAAATTTTTGTGTCTTCCTCCTAAATATTGGAATGCCTGCTCACAATCTGCTTCTGGAATAACACCTGTCTTTTTTTTTTTTTTTTTTTCCCCTGGGGTTAGAAATGTGTTTCCTATTTCTTAAATAAAAGACCAGAGACTTCTTAGAAATATCATGTATCTGTGTTTAGTCCCTTTGTGACCATCACTAAACACTATTATAGAATATAGAAATGATGAGACTACTTGCATCCTTTCTTCCTTGTATCAACAAATGTGGATTTATACAGTAAAATACGAAGCCACTGAAATAGGTTTTGTTCAAAATGGATATTTGTGATTCACATGTATACTTCCTTGTATGTGACTTTGTTTTCTTTCGCTTCCACCACGTCTTTTGAAATGAAGGCCAAAGATGCTGTACATCACTTCACTGTGTAATACCAACATGAGAAGAGGGTTTCTAAACTTTTAATTGATTAACAGACATTCAGTAAGAAATGTAGCTGCTGATAGTGATTAAAGAGAGTGTAATTGTTGGTGTATTTCATTCATTCTTCATTTGATGGAATACGCACTACATTTTAAATACAAAAATGGGACAGAAAAATCCTTGCTGGTTGTTTTCTGTAGTTTTAGAAAAAAGCATTTTATTTTATTCTCTTTCATAATAGAGTGGAAGACTCTCAGATCCATATTTACAAATACAGATCTCTGCATTTCCTCACAAGCTTTGTCCCCTCACAGATCAGAGAGAAAAGGGAACAGAGAGGTGGTTGTGTATTTGCTAAGCATCACTTACTGCAGACCTAAAATGAAATTGTTGCATGTACTAAAGAAGAGTGTAATCAATTTTAATGCTTTCATTTAATTGAGAGAACACCAGTATTCAGATTTGTACTCTAAATATGGTGTTTGGATCTGCACTGAATGGTCTGCATATAATCAATTTTTTTGTCATATGTTTGGTGATAGGTGTGTCTACTAATCTGGGTAAAAAAAAAGTAAAGAACCAGTCAAACAAAAAAACCCAACACAAAAAACACCCCAAGGGTCTGGAAGGGGGAGAGGGGTGAATACAGAAGATTCAAAAACATCTCGTGTCAAGTCATCAATCTGGCATTTTCTTGGAAACCTGCACCAGCACAGCTATTGCTATACAAAATCTGTAGATCTTACTCTGCAGAGTAGCTGTTCTGCTGCAGTAAGAAGCAGCCTCTTATTGCCTAAGTGCAGCTACAGCTCTGTAGGTGCGTATTTTGATAGAAGACAAGGCCCCAACTCGGAATTTCTGTTGGCACCGTTTTGAAACAAATGGGATATTCACACTTCACCTCTATTTTTGGATCTCTGGAAGCAAGTGGAGATCAGTTACTCATGCCACACTTCTCAAGGCTTTGGTGCAGAGAGAAGGCCGTGTTAGCTTTCTGCCACTAATCTAACTAAAGTTAGTTTTATGGGAAGTGACAGGCAGTCCTCATCTACAGATCTACCCAATTCAGTTTGAGCTTCCTGGTACCTTACCTGCACACAGCTTCATGTTCATGACAAGGCAGTGATTTTATTTTTTTTTTATTTTTTTTAACTGATTCAGAAATTGTGTTGCCTCATCTGTAGCCTGAGATCATATTTTGTAGTGATTAGGAAAACCTGAGCAGCCTGCCATTAATGATCTATGTACATCCCCCAGCATGAAAGCATTGATACCTATTTTGTTCTTCAAAGCTTTTTGATGACTTTATTGTACTGCAATTAAAAAGGTGAGTGAGAATGAATACAACACCTTCCAGCTTTCCAAATTTCTAAAACAGCCTTTTCAGCTGCACAGGAGGTGAAAATGTGCCTGGCTCTAGTTGGCCTTTCAGGTAAAAAAAGCACTCAAAAACAGCCAAGGGTTCTCTACTGCTGTTGTTGTCTGGCAGTGTTGGATTTATAGTATTATGTGTTAAGTGGAAAAAAAAGTCAGTGTTGGAAGAGCCACTTTAAGATGAGAGGATAAAGAATTTGGAGGAAGCATGTTCCTGTTTAGATACATGTATATGGTTTACCTAAAATATGTACATACACACAAGTTTAGAGAAGCGCTGATACTTGGTAGTACTTGCAGTGATTTTTGAGTGGAGTGCAGAGAGGTACAGGATATTATCCTAAAAGAATAAGCATTCCTGTTTTTGTCCTGAGATTTGTTAAAAAGAGTTGATACTTTGTGGGGAAAAAAAAAATAAAATAAAACCATTAGGTGAAAGGTGGAAAAATGGTTCTGAAGGTAAGAGAGTCCTGCCAATTGCTGTTCTGGATTTTGTTACTTTTCAGATGTTCTCTGATGGGAGACTGCCCTGGCTACTGGAGACACAGTTGCAGGAAGCCTTGCAGTGAACTGTTTTGAAGCTACCTTAGTGCAGGAAGCTGAAATAAAAATCTCTATCTTTGATGCTTTCACACTTTTTGGAGGGGATAGTTAAAGTGATTTGTAAAAATCTCTGATCTTCTAAGTGTATAGTGATAGCCTGTTTAGTCAATGAGGAAATCAGGAAAACTCCTTTTCCATGCACATGGCAGAACTAAAGCTGGATTGTATTTTCTTCTTTAGGCAGAAGCTTTTTCAAATAGATTTCTAAACTTACAAAAGAGCAGGTAGCCTAAGAAATCCAGGAATTCTTTAAGCTTATCTACTGGCTGATGACCTGGAACCATAGCTCCTCATAGCATTTTTGGGTAGTAATACTGGCCAAAGCATCTTCCATGTCTTTTCCATTGCACTTGCACAAATGCTTGGGCTACTGCGTGGGGAAATGATCCAGCTGTTTGAGAGGTGTGGAGCCTGGTTCATTTTCATGTGGATCATTCCTTTCCCTGATTGCTGCTGTACCAGTGTAATCAGGGGAAGGGATGGGGCTGGAATGAGCAGGGAGATAAGGGCAGCTCAAGCAGCTCTGCTGCTAAATAAGAAAACGCAGCCTAAGTAAAAACTTTTAAATTATTGCTGTATTTATACCTAAGCTGGATGGCATAGATCCTGCTGGAGTTTTCTTCTTGCCACAGAGCTGGATCATTCAGCTAAGTCTGAGTCCTTACATGTGCTAACCATGAGCAAATGAACATAAGCAACAACTGTTCCCAAACTTCAATATCATGTATTAAACTGATTTGTTGTGATGCTTATTTACTTGTCTTAAACACCTTTTGTGTATGTTTTTTAGCAAATTCTCTGTGCACATCCTTTACTTCCTTTTTTTTTATTCTTCACATTGTAAATTTGTCTGTGGCTGTTCACTGCAGCTCTTTGCTGCAATATTTTAACCATCTCTTCCAAAACAGCAACCTCCTGTGACATTTTGGGTCCAATATTACGTGCACTTTTTTTATAGGCGCTACCCTAAATGTCTCATTCTCTATGCTGTTCCAGTATCAACTGGATTTTACTTTTCCTTGTACCTTTCCTGGGGCTTGAATAGCAAAACATCTTCTCATCTGTAAAATCTCTCTCATTATCTTTTATACACCATTAAATAATGGATGGGAAGCATTATTTTCTTGCCTATTTTTTCTGATGACACATCATCTGGCTGTGTGTAGCTGGCTTGGCCTCAAAATCCACTGGTGCCTGTCCATTGCTCCAAGTAGCATGCAATATGAGCAGGATTTGTACATTTACACCTTTCTGGATTGTAGTGAGCTTTCTTTCTCTTGAAAAAAAAAAACAAACCCTAGGGCATTACTGTAGGTGTGGGACCCCTTCCCTCTTTGTGAAACTCATCCAGATTTTCTTATTGTGCTGATAGGAAAAATCTGGGAGACAAAAAGGGAGGGAATGTGTGAAGAAGGGTACTGTGTAACCAACAAGTAATCTGTTGCTGTGGTTTTGTCTGAGCTGATACAACTGTCTGGCTCTCAGGTGACAGTCCTCTTGCCCTCTCCCTCCTGGTGCTGGACCGTCCCTTTACATTGTCTGTAGTGTTGACTATATATAAAATGTAATAAGCCATTTCAAATCACTAACCCAGGACAGAACTGTCCGAACTGTCCTTTTTAGTAGATCATTTTCTCCTGCATGAGTGAGCTGAATTGCCTGGTGATTGAGATGCTGTTAGCACAAGCACCAATGCAGATTTGCAGTGACAGTAGGGGAGGGAAGGAGGGGGTCACAGCTTTCTCCCTTCAGCAGCAGAGAGCTGTGTCAGCAGACCCATCTTGGGGAATGGCAGCATATCCATGACTTAGAGTGAAAGAAAGAAGAGTTGGACTCTGTCCATAGCAATCAGAGCCACATGAGTTTGTCTTTGCAGCTAGGAAAACTAAGAATGCAGTAAGTCAAAAAATAAACAATAGCAACAACAAACCAAACTAGGGAAATTTCCTTGTTTTAAAAGCCTGGTGACACCTGTGTGACTGAGCTAACTGCTCCTTATCAGTCTTCTCAAGAGGTTAGGTCAGTGTACCTCTTAGGTACCTTTCTTTATGGAGAGCCCAGTCAACAGGGTGGAATTATACATAAGATATTTTTAATGAAGCCCTAGTTGAAATATGAAGCTCCAGAAGGGGTCCGGGTCCAGCAATTACGTGCACGTCCTGTCAGTTGGCCCAAGGCACCTGGGCAGTGAGCTGGCTGTAGTGTCTCACTGTAGTGTCACTTTTGCTACAAACTGATAAGTGCCTTGGCCTGACTTCCAGATTGTAAAATAATTAATGGTGGCTGAAACTACTGGCCTGGAAGTTGCAGTGTAAAGTTAATGTGGCATGTGTAACCAGTGCACATTACCCTGGACTGGGGAGAGGAAAAAGTATGTTACCTGCTGCAGATAGCTGCTTTGTTAGTAACGTGGCTGTTTGAAAATTACATTTCTACCCAGTCCTCAGAAAGCTAAAGTTGATTATATAAAAAAATACTCATCCTGTTTCCAGCCTCCCATTCTTAACCAGAGTCATCACAACAGTAATCAAATTACAGAATAGAGGTGTTTTTTTCAGTATCTTTGTTGGCTTGCCACAGTCTTGTGACACCTGTACTCATGATTTGATCTACTTTGCTTTCATTGACAGGCCTGGCTGCAGCAGGGTAGACTCTGCTCCACCTTCCCTGTTCCTGCTCCTGTTCCTGTGCCAGTAGCACCAGTACGACTGCCTGTGAACTGGATCAGAGAACTGCTCCAGGCTAGAAATTAGTTGTGTTTCCTTGTCTGTAGTGCAAATTGGTTGCCCAGTTCCATTTACTAGACACCTTCACAGACAAGTGTAAAGGTGTAAGAAAGAAAAAAATTTAGAAGAAACCAGAGCCTGAGCTGGCAGTGCTGCCAGCAGAAATGCTTGCAAGACTGTGGTTGCAGAAAGCAAAATGGAGATTTTCTTTAGTGTGCAACACATTGATGTAAAACATGGATTCTGTTTCTTCCTCTTGCCCTTTCTGGTACGTCAGCTTGTAAGCTCCCATTGCTTACTCCGGTCATTGCAGACCTTCAGCATTACCAGCAAATCACACCCCATGTGATTTGTTCCATGGGGACAGCCATGTTGCTCACAGGTAATGGAGGTCTTAAACTCCAGTTAATTTGAGAAACATTACTCTTTCTTTGGAGATGATGCTTTTGTGGAGTAGATCTGCCTGGCAGGCATATATGTGATCATTCTTTAAAAAGCCCTCCTGCACTTCCAAGGCAAATTTAAAAAGTACATGAAAAATAAACTAGAATCCACTTGGTTGATAATGTTAGTCAGAATTATTTTGCTATAAAGTTTCATCACTACTGCATTTCAGTTGATTTATAGAGAGAGGCTGGGTTTAATTTTGGTGCATTAAGCAGCATAGTCTGATGATGCTTCAAAACTAGTGCTAATTGACCAAGCAACAATGTTTTCAATAAAACTAGTAAAGCCAGAGCAATTTTAGGATTTAAAAATATTTCCAAGTCTAAGCTGTGGTTTAAGACCTAGATCTTTTGGTTTTAGTGTTCCAATTAATTTTGTGAATAGGATGCACTCAGAAATTGACAAGGACAAGGTTTGTAAGGAAGTGCTGTTTTTCTTGGGCATACTCTACTCTAGCACTCCAGCCTCAGAAAGAATTCAAAGGTTTTCACTTCCTGGAAGGAAAGCATAAAATGTTTTACACTGCATGTTAAAAATGAAACAAAGCTATTAAATCATAAGAGGGAAAAAAAACCCCAAAACTATGTTGCTTTTGAGAATACAGGTTATTTCTATTTTTTTTTTTTTTTTTCAGAGATCTGACTTGATACTTGGTACTTGTCAGCTTTGTATGAATAACTTGGTCTTACTTTCAGGTGACCATTTCTAAAGATACTTAATAATAAAATAGTGAAAGTATTGGTCTGAAACATCCATTTTGTTGTGTTTTCTTTCTGAACTCATTAGAAGTGTTCCAGTTTTTTTAAAACAAGACTTTCTAATATTTACTAAGTTATATAACTTCATGCTTTTATACTATGGGTTGAACTCTAAAAATACCACATATTTTCCAAGTAGCAATTGGAATGAGTACTGTTTGTTTAAATACTTCATGTCTGTCAAGCTTGCAGCATAAATATCTGAAGTAACATTTTTTTATGAGTTGATGCTTTGGCCACTGACATTCAGAAGTAGATTAGAAACATTAACCATGGAACTGTCTCTTCTCACCAACAGACAAAACCTCAGCAGACACAAATTCTACCTAAAATTCTCAAGTAGAGCGTAACTGTGCAGCTTATAAATACCTGAAACTCGCTTGCCCTAAGTTCCCCAACTGATTTGATATTCTCTGAAACAGAAGAATGGTATGAAAGCAAGTGCAATACGTGTAACTTTGGGATTCCAGTATCTGACCCTTTTCAGTGTGCAGTATTTTGCTGAGGTGACCTGCATTATTTAAACCTCAGCATTATTATTATTATTATTATTATTATTATTATTGTTACAGATGGATTATGAAATTCAGGTCTCTAATTTAACATTTGAAACCATACGAAGAACTCTAAATACTGACAGTTGCTCTCCTTCATTACAGGGTGGAAAAGGAAACGTTTACTTTATTAACAGGAAAGTCTCCTGAATACCTGGGACTTCCCAGAAGATTTATGTTTCAGAAATGTAAATTTACATTAATATTGCTTTAGAATGTCATATTTAATCAGTGTGATCTCTAAGAGCCTTTGGTCCAGTCTTACAGTATCTATTCTGATAAATTACATGTGTCTATTAATATTTTCACACTGTAACAGAGACTCTGAAAACATTTCTTTGGAATAAAGAGATTTCAGGTAATAATAAACATGTTTATTTGGTTCTCTGGCTTTATCACATTATTCCATTAAATCATACCTGGTATTCATTTAAATTAATACTATTAAGGAAACACCTGTATGGAGGTGATTCCTTTTTCTCTTACAGGTCTGAGATTACTACTATAATACTAGATTGTATTTTTGACCCTTGGGCTTGGAGCACTCATAGTAACCAGTGGTGTAGGCCTGTGTAATGCTCTGGTTTTTATTTGTGTCTTTTTGAAAGTTGTTCATGACCTGCTCAGAGCACCAAAAGAGAGCTGAGTGATCTGTATAGTTTCAAAGTAGCTTTAGCTTTGCTCACATAAGTGTTTGTCACAGACCTAGTGACCGAGCCTGTGGATTTCCCTAGCACATCTATAGAGCGCAGCCTGTACAGGAGGCAGTCCTGTATTAAATACCCTCGTCCTAACAACATCTTAGTTCTCTACTTTAGGAGAGTGACTCTGCTGAGCAGTCATTCATCACTCCTGTAGTTGATTGCTGGAAACAAGTTTCAGTAGTTCCTTCACCTCAGAGATAACCCTTTATTTAATAAAAATATGTAGAGACTCTCCCTACATACTTGCAGGCTGCCCCAGGCTTGGAATTGCAACAGTTCTTCCAGCTGATGCCTCAGACCTGGAATGTTTAAAGGTTGCTTGGCAGATGGACAGAGATCCTTACAACAAGTCAAAAGGTTGTCAAAAATATGTCATGCAGCATTTAGGTAGTTCTTCTTCTGCCAGAATGTATGGTGAGGCAGCAAAAGACCATAAAATATAGAAATGCATATGGAGGAGAACAAAGATAATATTCATCTGAATGACTCTGGCAGGTCAGGTGGAAATCTCAAGTTCTGACAGCTCTACAGAGTGGAAAAAGGGAACACGTGCACCTTCTTTTAGATGGATCTTAGCCTTGCTAACTTGGCATCATTTTCTGCTCTGAGATACTTCT
Source organism: Parus major (assembly GCF_001522545.3). Lineage (NCBI taxonomy): Eukaryota > Metazoa > Chordata > Aves > Passeriformes > Paridae > Parus > Parus major. The sequence goes on along the minus strand of NC_031776.1, from coordinate 11,749,071 downwards.
TTAATTATTGTAGCGACAGTCCTCTTTTCTCCCTGTTAGTGGGAAAGGAGACGGTCTCTGACCACTTGCAGAATTAGCACTCCTTTCTGTCACTCTGGGCTGCCTTAGCTCTTCTTCTGGAACACTTTCACATGCCAGTGTTTGCTGTGCAAGGAAGTGGCTCAAAATGTTCTGCTGGTTGACCAGTACAGCAGGGTAAATTATTTATTTGGCATATCTAGATACCTGGGTGGTAGGAGAGAACAGTTTCTGCATTGCTCACTGTGCCAGCCAGGTACAACCTGCCTCCTTAAAGGGATTGTAGAGCTGCTCCAGTGTGGCACTGAGCCCGAGCTGTCAGCCCGTGCTAAGAGCAGGGTGTACTAGCTCGGGCACAGGGCCTCCTTAGCAGAAGCAGTGTTACCTTTATTGTACCCATCTGTACTCCTGTTGCCTGGGGCCAGGCTTCATTAATAGGCTCTTAGATGGGTGCTGTTTCCATCCAGCAAGCTTTCACTGTGGGCTCAGCAGAACTACCTCACTTGTCATAGCATGGATGTAATCATGTCATCCTTTTTAAATAAAAGCTGCCATCAGACTGGTGTGCGGTCACAGTTCAGCGCTGGAGTGAGAAGGGCAAATAGGAGGAGTGGCTGGCTTCAGGTAGCTGCCCTCATTTGGGCTGAGGTCACCTTCAAATCCCATGGAATTGTGGATCCCTCACTTCTCCACCCACAGCTGTTAAAGTCAAAGGTGAAATCAGAATTTGATTAGGGCCAGAAATTAAAGTTTGTCACAAGTGGCTGTGCTGATTATTCACTTGCTGGGCCTGTACAAGAGCCTGTTCCTGGAGTTGTGGTGTATTCAGCAGGAGCATTAGCTCTGCAACAGCATGATAAAAAAGTCACTTGGGGCCTGTATTTTATATTGCATTAAAGATGTCTGCCAATGATACTGTTCAGATACAATGTTGTGATGGATTTTATTAAGTAACCAGCAGCTGAGTGTGATGAGGTGAGCCACAGTACTTTCAGCAGTCACTGGGAGAAGAGTGCATTTTGGCAATTTCATGCTGTTTCATTTTTGAGAAAGGAAAGCTTTTACAATTGGTAGGAATTACAAGAAATCTTCATAGATTGAAAATTAGGTGAGTTTTATGTCCCAAAAATAAAGCCAGAGAACAGATGGTAAGCTGTAGTAAAGTGCAGTCAGTTTGTAAGTAACTGAAATGCATAAATATTATATTGGCAATGAATGTGTTAAGAATGACAAAATGGGCAGAGTTCTCAGAAGTCTCCATGAATACATCAAATATTTTGACCAGGACATTCTTAAAAATGTCTTCCTTCTCTAAAATTCAGTTTACAGCTATCTTCCGGTGGGTTTTGGGTTTTTTTACTGCACTAATAAGGGTGTTTGTAGTTATCTCAATTCTGTTCTACATGTTGAGGATCACAGACTTAGAGCATGTGAATTAGTCTTTTAATACCCTAAGTGCCTTTAATAGGAGCACAGAGCATTTATAAATAGAACATATTTATTGATTATGTTTTCAATAATAATAATAGTTACCTAATGACTTTGCAACCTTCCTGGGATTTGTTTTGACATTTTGTTTTGTCTAAGTGAAGTCTGGCAGTATTTTGGGGGCATTTCTGAATGGGAAGGGGATAAGACAGTGGAGAGTCATTTGTTTGCTTTTCACTGTTAATGCCTTAGGAAATGCTTGCTCTGGTGTCTCCCCTTGGGTGCTTCTACTGGGCTCTGCTCATGTATTCACATAAGACCTATCCCATCTATTATCTTAGATAAGATTAATAAAAAGGGATGGGAGTTATATTTATTTATTTATAATTCATATTGAACAAAAAAGGCAGTATGGGTTAAACTTGAATTAAATGATGTGTGTGTACCAAATACTTGTTGGATGCTTTTGTATTTATTCATGTAATTTATGATACAAGAAACTAATTGCAGTTAATAGCTGACAGAGCCTTTTTTCCTTTTAAAAAGCTTGAATGCAGAAACACCAGTTTCTAGTACAATGCCAGGAGTATAGAGTCAAATCAGCAGTGAAGAGAGTTCAAGCAACTTTTCTCTCATACACCTTACCTGATTCACCATCTACCTGGTAAATGTCAGCTTTCTTGAGTTATGCAAACAGGGAGCAAAATCTAGAGGAGATTGCTGGTTTGGGTGCACACCACTGTAGCTCTGAGATTACATTTTTGGTCTTCTGCCCTTCTTTTAAAATCTGCCACTGCATTTTCTCATTTTCTTTAGTGAAGCGGAGATTGAGCTTGCAACTCAAATAATTTCCAATACTTTTACCATTCATATATTTAAATCTGGTAAGTGTGAGAAATTTTCACTGACTTTAGAAGTGTAACAAAAGTTATGTTGAAAAAGTTGTGAGCCAGGAAAGTTTGTTAATTTTAATTAAGAGTCCTGGTTACATTTCTTCTATGTCCTTTATGAAAATACTACCTTGTTCACATCTCTTGCAGTGGCTGTTACAGGCTGTATTAAGTCAGCAGAGAGTTTTTAGACACTGCTCTTAGTGTCACATTGATGGAGACAGAGGGTGGGACTACAGATATTACATTCCGTTGATAGAGTGACTCTGCTATGTGCGAGATATTTTGACAGTGAGATTAAATTTTTCTTGTGTGTTCAAGATGAAATACTTTAACTTCAGTGACAAGAGGAACTTTTCCAGCTTTTTATTCTTCAGTTTGCCTGGCAGGTTGATTTATTGCAGATTATTTGCAGAACACGATCAGAAGACTCTTCTTCATTTTTGGCATTTTTAGTGGCGTTGATTGTTGCTGCCATTCTTTTATTGCCACTTCTACTTGGTTTGCCTGGCCTTTGGGCTTCCCTGACCCAGAAGCTGGTGTGATCATCAAATGACTTTGTGGAGAACCCATTCTGTGAAGTGATAAAAGATAGATTTCAGATTAAGCAGCAAACATACGTTGTGTTCACAGTATGATGCACAGACTGGTCACCCAAGGGAGAAGACACAGGGAGCAAATACCCAGGAGCAGTGCCAGTGCCAGCTTGGGATGACAAAAGAAGCTGTGGTATAAATTGCAATTCTTTTGCCAACCCACTATAGTCATTAGTGGCAAAGAGAGATAATTATGGGCCTGTCTTGTCCTGTTAAGTATTTATTACTGGTTATTTGAAGTCCCATGTGTTAGCTGTAAATAAAATTATTTTTCTCCGAACATTTTCAGTCTTGGAGTCACTGAATGGAGTTCATAAAGTGGCTGTTGAGCTGTGGCTGAAAGGGCTGCAAGGTGACAGTGGAAATGTTTACAGATTGCAGGTCAACATTCCCAGAAACGTGAAAACAATTGTGTACCAGAGTGGTGTTTGATGATCCTCTCAGTCCTTTCATGGTGGATTGGTGGCTTTATAAAGCCACGTTCATTAAATATGGAATAAGTCAAATTCCTGAACTTTGGATACTGGAGATGTGCTTGCTTCCTGAACAATTGTACTAGTACACCTGCTGTGAATACAGGGCTTTAGAAACAGGCATTGCCTCAATTTCCCTTCCCTCAGCTGCTCTGGTCCTTCACTGCCATGAGCAGATGGGTGGCTGCATATTGCCCTGGATCAGGAGCCTCATGTGGCAGTAGAGTGGTCTCTGAAGGTGTTGGGTGAGCAGATGACTGGGTGTCGTGCAAGTCAGGCTCAGAGTGGGCATGAGTCTGTTGAGTCTCTGTTCTGCACTGTTTCTGGAGACAGTTTATTTCCTTCAAAATCTGTGTGTATACTTCAATTAAACAAATCCAGAAGTCAGAGGAAGATTCCTCACAGCGTGTCACCTGGTGAAGCTGTGCTTGCTGGGGAGCAGGTGTGACAGTACTTCTGAGGCATAAAGTGAACCGTGTTTCCTGGAGGTGCAGCAATGTCCTATGGGCAGTAACTGTCAGTGTAAGCTTGAACTTCTGCCAGTGAATTGCTACCACAAAGCTAATAAAGAGAGAAGACAAAGGCTTGCGAGGAGAGGTGCCGTGTTTTACTGTGCCAGCTGTCCAGCTGAAAAGCCGAGAAAGCTTCGGGGTATTAAGGACTTTTGCATATGAAAGTGGATAGGAAGTTTTATCTGGCTCTAGCAGCCACAGTGTGGTACTTTGGTCCTTGGATTTCATGGTGCTTGGGAATGGATCTCCACCTTTCTTTTGTTCAGTCTGCCTTGGGAGACAAAAAGTAGCCTGTCTGCAGAGTAGGAAAGCTCCGTGGCTTGTATGAGCAAGGGGAGACCAAGGAGCAGAGCATAATCTTTAGGAGATGTGTAAAATTCATGGGGGTAAATCAGACTAGAGGTAGAAAAAGATGTAGGGAAGCAAAATAGAGTAGACAGACCACAGATGTACTAAGGGCAGAATAGTAAAGAGTGAAGAAGATGAGAGCTGTTGGAAAACAATTCTGTTTTATCTTGACTCTAGGGAGGTGGGAGGAGTGGTAACTAACAGCCTGTGCTCTGAATACACAGTACTGATGCTCACTTAATTAACAGAGATTATAGGAGTTAGCATTACCTGTAGCACTTTGTTCAGCATCCTGGCTTCAAGATAGTAAAGATGAGTAGGTACCTCAAAAGACTACTGGAACCTGCAAAAATTACATGGGATATAATCTTCCCCCCTCATAAAAACATTTTGAATTTTTAAAGATCAGAAATCAGTTTAAATCCCAACTCATTAGGTTTTTATCTTCCTTTTTGTTCAGCACTTTTTTTGGTATGACAAAACTACTAATTCAACATATTCTTGGATATTCCTTTTACCCCAGTGCATGTCTAACCCATATTTAAGTCCTAATAAATTTCATATCATCAGTAGCATAATTGCTCCGTTTATGCAATACACGAAGTATCAATGTTCGTAACTTTTTAATAGATTTTTTTATTTTTCATTTTTATACTTTAAAATTTGACATATTTAAGCTTTTCTGGTTTTATAATCATACAGTCCGTATTTCTAGTTTACTTACCCTGTTAATAATTTATTTTCTAGGTTTTGAATATTTTTTCTCCTTTCTTGGATAAATAATAAAAATCTGCCTAGTCTCTTCATAAAACAGGTTTTCACTCCTCCAAGTACTTGCTTTCTCTGAATGCCCAAATTTCACAGAACCCATTTTTAATATGGGTTCCCAGCCTCTGCACTGCAATCCAGCTGATATATAGGGTCCAGCTACACAAATACAGTCGTTAAAGATTACCCTGTTTCTTATTATTGTTGCAGTCTAACTTTCTAGCTTTTCTTGTCATAAATGTCAGAAATCTGAAGTGATCTCTCTGCAGTAGTCCTTATCTAAGTGCCCCTTCCAGGCTAATGCAAGTAAGGAGACTGGTTTATTTGCATTTTTCTGCACCGTTTGTAGTTAAGTTGCATTCTGCAACTATTTGGTTTTAGTTGCATCTGTCTTCTGTGGCCATGGTGTAAGTTCATCCGGGACAGTTAGTTATCCTCTGCTGAACTCCTTTCTCCCAGTCTTGATTTAGCTAAAATAAATACCAATCTTTGAGCTGAATGTTTCTTTCTTTGACTCTTCACTTCCAGAGTTTGAGATCATTAGTAAGTAAGTTATTAATAGAAAACATTAGCAAATATAATACTGCTGCCACTTTTGGACTAATGAAGAAAGCTGTGTGCTACAAAAGTCATGAGTTAAACCATCTCTAACCAGGTAGTCCCATCAGCTTTCTGGTGTTCAAAGTTCATACCCAGGATGTTTTAGGCAAGCAGTCCTTAGTTTTCCAACTCTGGTTGTTAATAGCTGCTGTTTTCAGTTAATTTCATATGGAATACTTGGTTCAATACTGCAGTTACTAATCTTTTCTTTGAGTATGTGCATGTGGGTATCCTCTCCTGACAAGTTGGAAAGTAGCCTGGAAGCAAGGAAAAATGAGAAGTATGCTCCCTTGGCTCCCATATGCTGTCCATGCTCTGGAGACTTATTCCCCACTAGGACACTTTTCAGATCCCTGTCTTCAGGTGTGAAGTCCTGGTGTGGTGCCTGCCGGGGAGATCAGTGCCAGGTAGCAGGGTGGGCCACTGTGAACAGGGCAGGAGAAATAAAAGGAGGTGGTGGAACCCACAAGAACAGAAAGATGCTGGCATACTCATCAGCAAAACTTGTCTAGACTAGGGGTATGAAAGCTTAGAAAGGAGATGTATAGATTGGCATTCATTTATATGCGTTGGGAGGTTAAGGTTTCAAACCAAATGTATTTTCATCTGTTACACTGTAAATTGCAATAATAGGAATTGACAACCTTAATTTCAGCCATCGTGGCCTTACCCATACACACAACTTAGTAATTGTTTATGTTCTGTGTGCATGGTCCTGTGCATTTTGTCAATCTTGATCATACCCAAACGTTAGTAGTGACCAGTGTTTCTGGAATATGATTCCTTGAGGCTCAAAAATTGATTCCTCTTATTTTTTCACAAATTACTGTAAAGGGTAAAGCAAAGCTGTTAGAATTCAAATACTGTGATGTATAAGTGCAAGCTAAATTGAACCAGAGTCCTTAGAACCTGTAAATAACATGAAACTGAGAGCTTGTCAAAAAACTGCAGGTTGTTGGAAACTCACTTAAACTGCACGTGTCAATATATAAATCTTGCAGGCAGCTTCCTGCATTTCTTGGTTCTTACATTATGAAATAAGGTAGATCCTTTTGGGTGTTTGCAATTCATGTTAGGAATTTGATTTCTGAAACATTGATGTTGTAGAAGAGGGAGTATCTCAAACAGTTAATCCTTTTGCTGATTACATATGCAAAAGATGATGTAACTGTGGAAGCTTGTAAAGACATAGGGCCTTTGCTGAACAGTGTATGAGAGGATTGGAAATTGTTCCTATGAAAACACTGCATTTATTAGCAGGAATTTGGCAACACATTTACCTTTGTGAACATTGCTAAATACCTGATGCTTGCACATTCCATCCATTTCTAATCCCAGTTGACTCCATACTGGAGTCAGGACTTCTATCAGCAAACAGAAGCATTATTAGTTTTGCTATATACTTAGATTTATAGCTGGGAAGTTGAGTTTTAAAGTTCATTGGTGAGACTTGGCTGGGAGATGTTGCTGTAAAGTAAAGGATCTGCTTCTGAAATGGTTCCGATGAGGTAGTCTTTTGGCTGGAGTCACCATGATACATGCATAGAATTGGGAAAAAGTTGTTGATTTGCTTACCTTAGACAAATAGTGAAATGGTAATGGAAATGGTAAAAATCAAAGAGAAACCTATGGTAGTCTGATTTGTAGTTTTCAAATTACAGAATACTCAAAAATGGGCATGTAGCATGGAGAACTAAGCATTAAAACATTACTTGTGTGTTAAAGTTGAGATAGAAAAACACTTAAACTGTTGTAAATAAGTCTTTAAAAGCTGTTTGGTAACATATATTGCAAATACTAGCAGTGCATGTGTTTTCTTGTGTGCTATTTGAAATATGAAACACAGCATGGGAAAGACTTGGTTTGTAGCACAGAAATCTTGGCTAGAGAGGGGCATAACAAAATCCCACTGCTTGGAATAATTTAATGTGCTTTAAAAAAGTATACATTCTTTTATTGTTAATTTTCAAGGAAAATCAGGTTTCATTCTTTTCCTTCTTTACTGATGTTAGAACCAAATATTTGATACTTTACATTTCAGTGTTGACACACAAACTCATTTGAATGGTTACTTTCAATAGGAAGTGTAGAAATTTTGATTTATATACACTGACTTGCTTTCTTTTGATGTATGATGCAGTTACTACTGTGAAAAACTGTATTATCTTTTTTGATTATCAATCATTTACTGTAAGACATTTCATACTTAGGGTTGAAGTGTGACTCTGCTGTTTTAGGCAGTATAAAAGGTGTTCTCTTGCATGTAACACTGAGATACGGTTTGCATAGAAATGGAAGTTTCCCTGACTTTATGTTTCAAATGAAGTGTCTGGAGTGTGGACATGGTACCACCACCTGTATTGATGCTTCTAAGTCTTTTCCTTGGAGGGCCGAGGAAGGAGAGGTATTTCTGCTTCTTTCCAACTTTCTTCTGCTCTGAGCATTCTCTGCCTCCAGGCCTCTTCCCAAAGCAGAAATGCTCTAGTGCTTGTTTTGGACCAGCTCTGAAGAGAGGTGTGCTGCCCTAGGGTAGCCAGAGGCCTGAATAGATTGGGCACAGGGTGGTACACAGAAGTGTTGTGGCAATGGAGGTAATACCCATTCTTAATATTTGGTATTTGGAGTTCTGTATAATACAGTAGCATTGCTATATAATTTCCTTGTATTTTGAAGTTCTTTTTTATATCAAATATTTTCATATCAGTTCTTAAAGAAGAACTGAAAAGTGATTTTGTCAGATCAGTGCAGAATTTTAACAGGCATTGCACTCTGCCTACGTGCATGGGTTTGGAAGTTATGCAACCTCTTTTTATAGAGTTGTGTGTTCTGGTGATCTAGGATCTCAGTCAGTGTTTAGAAATACCAGTGTATTAGGAACTGTATATGATCAAAAAACTTAGGTCATGACAAACTAATGTGTACCTCTAAGTATAAATACATTTGTTGCAAGGTTCAAGTAGAAATGGCTTCCATCATTTTGTATACTGGCTTTAAAATTACTGGGTGGAAGAGGCTAAGTTGCTGTGACGTAGAGCCATACACAGTGTGGTGATGGAAAGAACTTGCATGGAGATGTTGCATATTTAGTTCAGGGAAAGATGGCTGAGAACTGAGCACCCAGCACAGAAACAATTGCTATTGGATACCCGCAGACTGCAGCTGTGGGGAGAGGGAGGGCTGCAACAGGGCACATTGTCACCTTGCCACTGAGGGAGTGCCCTTCCTGACATACCAACAGGTCTTTATTCCAAATTGCACAGGTGCTAGGTCATCAGAGTGCAATTGCTCAGTTTTTTTAGGATGAGCAAAATGCATTTTTTCTGTTCTCATTGTTGGAGGAGACTGGACTTCTTTTTCAGAAACATTACACACAGGAAAATCAATCCGAGGCAAACACCTGGCATGAAAAGAATTTGCCTGAATACTAATAGTTTGGCAACATTTAATAAGCAAATTAAAACAGTATGTAGTAATGGGAATTCAGCTGCAGTGATTACTGCCAGATCCACCAAGAATAATGGACTTGCATACCAACCCAGACTTACGACAAATATTGTGATTGTAGGTAACTAAATGACCATGGAATCTGGAGCAGAGAACCAGCAGAGTGGAGATGCAGCCGGTACAGAGGCAGAAACCCAACAGATGACAGTACAGGCACAACCACAGATTGCAACGTTAGCCCAGGTATAAAAATCATATGGTGTAATAGTTTTACTTATGATTAATATTTTTAAGAGGGATAATGTCTGCTCATGGGCCTGAGAGAAGATTGATACCATTCTGAAACACATGTGATGTATAGTTCTTTTAATATTTGTCTTCACATTTTTAAAGCAGTAGAGATTTTTGACTTCCCATCACATTAGGCTGTGTTAGTTCTAAAGAACTGTGTGTGTGTAAATTGTGTAATGTTAACACAGTAATGAATGAAAATATTTCTTGCATTCTTTACTGCAACCATACCACTGAAAGGTATTCTTTTCAATATATGTAATCTACTGTCTTTTTTATATTGACTGGATTGTCTTGCTATTGTGTTTTCTCTTAAAAACTCCATAGTAATCAGTTTAATTCTGAAGAAAATGAACTGAATATGTAGATAAATAATGCAGCAAACAACATTTTATCAGATGGGATTAATATTATGAGCATCATAATTAAGTGGAACAATCTGGCACTTGACAGCTCATGTTATCCTGCTGTCTCCACAGTTTCACAGAATTGTTGGCAAGTTAGAGGGACAAAAGTAGATGATTTGTTGTCCCCAAATTATTTTGGAGAGACAAGAAACACAATCCCAGCTAGATCTCTGATTTTGGAACCGAGTTTCATTTTCTTATACACTGGTGGTTGGCAGAAGCAACCCCATTGTATAAATGACTACAGAACCTGTTTGTCTCTCTTCTTTAACCATTTAAATAGAAAACTAATTGTATTCTGCAAAGAGCATGCAGGTGTTTTTGATCTCATAGTTTATGGAATTAAATGTCATTTAAGTGGCACAAGTGTTAAATCACTTAACATTTTATAAATGTTTTTTAAGTCATTGCACCTTTTGGTGCAATGCAAACTTCCAAACAAGTCCTGCCCTCTGTAGTCCATACATTTCCATTCAAGTGATAGTGCAGGGATTGGAGCTGTTTAAATGCACAGGGTGATTTTGTTGGGTGAAGCTGTAGTGTGAATTTACAAGCCACCAGCTGCCCTGCACCAGCTTGCCTCTTTGGGCAGTTTTCTCACTGTCTAACTTAGGCACAGGATGTAGGTGGTGTGAATAACACTTCAGTGTGAACTGAGTGGAAGTAGTTTATTTCTCTTGCAAAACCAGTTAACTGCTGCTCACTTGATGTGCTTTAAGGTTTAGTCCATAGAACCAAGAATGTTTCACATTTATATGCTAACATGCTAACCTTTAGGGAGCTGAACTTACAAGTATGTAGTGGGTAAAATGCACTTTACTTGGATACAATTATCCCAGTACTTGAATGAGACTTTTTTCCAAGTAAGAAAACACTATACAGGTATGGTTACAATCCATGTGAACCACCATGTTGTCATTCACTATATAATTTACACCTTGGTTTTTCCCCAGCCTGTACAGAGTTTGTGGAGGTGATAAAACAGTCTAAACATAATTCCTTGTGTTGTTCACATCAGTGTTATGTTACTATGATATTTTTAATAAGTGAAGTGGCAGTGTTTGGCATTAGGGAGTGCGCTCAGAGGCCTAGCCAAATCTAAATAACTAATTATAACAATTTAATTCTTCCATTATCTCTTGTATTATCTCTTGTAAGGTCACCCCTCTTGCAAGCTTAGTTTAATTGCTGTGTTTTAAGTGAGTTCAGGGTAGTTTTCAGAGTCAAAAGGAAACTCGTCCCAGTTCCACAAGGTATGAGTCAGAGACATGTGCGGAAGTTACACTCTGCTGTGGGCTTAATCCAACCACAGTGGCCTCCAGTTGATCAGCTTTGCTGTCATTGCCAAGGACTGTTTAGTCAGACGTGCATTATTAAGAAAGGTCACTTGGTAAAGAAATATAATTTGCCAGAGGAAAGTGCTCTCGTTAATCTCAGCCGCAGTTTCTCTCAGATATGAGTTAAATAGCACCATGTAATGCTGCAGCTGCTTTCCTGAAAAAGGAAGGTAAAAGCAAAAGCAAATTGGTGGATTAGGGAGAGACAGCTGTGGAGGAGAGAGGTCTACATGTAATTCCCTTTAATTTTGTTAAGCAAGATTTCATTTTAAGTGGTGGATGTTTATGGAAATTCAGAGATCAGCTATTGCAGCTTTTTGAGAACCACGTGTTCACAGGGACAGCAGAGGATTTCCTTCTGCATCCAGTACATAGCAGCCCTTTGAGATTAGGTGGGACAGCAGCGCAGCGCTCTCTTGCACTGCAGCTATGTGGATTGATTTTTTTTAAAACGCTGTTGAACCCTGGAGGATTGTTAGGTTTTCCAGACTTGGGTGACTAGAAGAAAGCTGGTGAGTCAGTGACCCATGACCTGGATGAGGTCTGCCAGAGCAGCTCACGCTTGCCTGCAGTCCTTCCCCGAGGACCGTGACATGTGGGAGGGATGCACACTGAGGGCAGGGTGTGCTGGCACCACAGCCCTGGCACACTGCAGCTTTCCAGGAGCATCAGCCCCACACAGGCATCGTGTCAGCAGACAGTTGGGAGTTCTGCATGTGCACTGAGCAGTGGCCCAGCCGTGAAGCATCCTTGGTACATGGCACTTCAGCCACCCAGAGTAGTTCCTGTGGCCTGCCAGGGTGAGACAGCGCCGAGCGGCGTGAACAGCTTTGTGCGGCTACTGCTGTCCCCGAAGCCCGAGCCATAATGTGCCATGCTGGGGTCAGCAGTGTATCCCTGTTGGCATAGCTGCTGTGCCTGCAGGTCTGTGCTGGAGAAACACGGTTGGGTTTAAAACATGGCTAGTTTTTCCTCATAGAAATAACTCTTGAAACTAGAGTTTGCTTTAACCTGTTACACAATAATCACGACTGCCTACAAAATGCTTAGTTCCACTGCAAACTCATGGGGTTTTTCTATCTGAACACATGGTCAGTCTTCTTCATTTACATGCATTTTGCTAGCTACTCATATGGCTTAATCTGTAGAAAGTGAAAGGTATCATTCCCTAAAAATGTTAAGTTCTTACATCTGGCAAACTCTTTGCATTTTTCTGAGTGAGAACAAAAATAGCTCCACTCCCATATGTTTCTGCCTCTGACTCAGCAGTGTCTGTAGGAGTACACTTGAGTCTGAGCAATATCTAAGTGAAGTAAAAGGTAATGATGTGTTTGTATCAGGTTACCTCAAAATAGAGGCACTTGTGTTTTTCTTATTCTTGTCAGTGATTTTACAAATTATGTTTGAGCCTGCAGAAATTCTGCATTAGATTATTTTGTGAAGTAGGTCAGGTATTGGGCTCAGGCAGTTCAGGAGGTTTTATATTACACTGAAACATGTGGGTCATCTGACTGGGGTCTAGAAGAGACATAGTTCTTTCACCAAAACAAATACTGAGCTAAGGAGCTTTTGCAATAACCTAATTTATGCTCACTGTCTCTTCTTTGCAGGTATCTATGCCAGCAGCTCACGCAACATCTTCTGCACCCACGGTGACCTTAGTTCAGCTGCCCAATGGGCAGACGGTTCAAGTGCATGGAGTAATTCAGGCTGCCCAGCCATCAGTTATTCAGTCTCCACAGGTCCAGACAGTTCAGGTACTGACTGAAGAAATTCCTAATATGTGAATTGGGCCTTTGAAATAGGCTTGCCATTGCACTGGTTTTAATGTATTTGTGTCCTGGATTGTGTTTTTGCAAATCTGTACAGTATTTGCTACTCTGACTGTTTTCTGTTCTGGCTTAACCACTTTTCATTTTCAAACATGGCTGAGTTTCATTTCCCTCTAGAGTTTGTTTGGTGAGTTTAACAGCTTTATGGTTTTTCTTACAGTGTTACTCTACACTTTCTACTACTGTGTTTCCATACATTTTTATTGAGTAAGAGTTCATACTATTCTGAAGCAAACAAAAGGATGATTTTTTTTTTTAATAATGTAATTTTTAATAATTAATGAGGTCAGTATTCTAGAATGAGAGTCTTTGCTCCATTAGAAGAAAAATTGCTTTGCATTGGTCTCTGTATGCTACTGGTTCTTAAAACAAACCTATCAGTCGTTACATAGAAATGGTTTTAAAATGTGCTGGTTGAGTGTTGTGTGCTTTGTAAAGCCTTAGCATTTTCATTTCTGTAAAGCAAGACAGGTAGTGCAATATGGTGAGGTAGCCTGAAGATAGAGGAGACAAGTAGTCTGAAATCTTTAAAACCTTTAACTTGCTTTTTATTCACTTGAAGTTCAGTGTTACTAAATGCAGAAATTTTTTGGTGTACAGCAGCTACACAGGACAAGGTCTGTACATTATTCATTTGCTGGTTAGAACAATAAGCTCAAAAGAAGTTTACTTTCAAAAAGTAGGTACTATGACTTTTTGATACAGATATTCAACTGGATATTATTTAAAAAAATAAGGTATGCATATTTTAAAACTAGGCCATTCTGATAATAATCTCTTTTTTTTCCTTCTCAACTTCAGTACTGGGTTTGTGCCAGGCTCTACCATCCTCAGCCATTGCAGTTTTAGAGTTTAGAGTTTTAATTTATCAGAGGTGAGCAGTTTTGATACACGTGCACAAGTTGCTACCCTGGAGGTAGAAGATAAGAGACTGACGATGAAGCCATACTTGGAATTCACCTGCTTCAATGCAGATCTATTGTGTTTTGATATTCAGAGCCCAGTAGTTCACAGTCAGCCTTGGACATATTCAGGCCCTCTATCTGACAGTTGTGAGATGTGGGTGCCAGCGAGATTTTTGAGCCTTTAGGAACCTTCTCTGCAGTGCACAAATTGTCAGTATGTGAGCTCTGTTTCTCACATAAGCATCATTAGCTTTTATAGATTTGGTTATGCACATTTTTAATTTAAAATTATCTAAATTATTTTAAATTTTTTTTTTATTTTAGCTTTCCTGCCTAAACATTTTGCTTTGTTTAGCACAGATATTGAGAATTTCAGCGCTATGTTATTTTTTAATATCTTCATGTATGACATTTTCCTGGCAATTTCCCCCGTAAAAGGCAGTCTCTCTTTAGCATATCTACTTCATTATTTATCAACTTATATTTTTTTCAGTATTTTATTCTTTGTTTCCAAACATCTCTGCTACCTTAATTTGGTCTAGTTATTCTCTCTGTAAGTTTTACTAAAAAAATCCTTCTGTCCATGCAATGGATGAAAACAAAACATTATGGGAGGCAAAAACCGCATGGTGTTAACTTTTATGTTTTCTTTTTGGGGTATTTAAATTATAAAGAACATTCTGATGGTCAGATCACTAACTGTGGTCATTCTTTACTGGATCTATTATTAAGCAGTAACTTTCTGTTCATTGTCTAGATAGAGTACTTGCATTGTGGTGTTTTTCACAGGATGTCAACATTTCGTTAAAATAAAGGCATTGGAAGTGTCTTGTTAAATTTGATTGCTGTTCTTATTTACAGATCTCCACTATAGCAGAAAGTGAAGATTCACAGGAATCAGTAGACAGTGTCACAGACTCACAGAAACGAAGAGAAATTCTGTCCAGACGACCCTCCTACAGGTACGGAGGTTAAAGCAGAAGCATCTTGCTTAATGGATGAGTGCATTCATACAGAGATACAAACTGTGGGGTTGTATTTTTATTATTTTTATTTTTACCATTTAACTGATATTTCTCTTCTGTGAAGTCTTGGCATTGGAATATGGAATGTGTCCATGGAATAGGATGTAAAGAGATAAGCAAATAGGAGGAAGAAGAAGCCTCAGCAGTTGTACTCAGTAAAGACAGAAGTAAGCTGAGAATATGCTAATTGCCACATTTTACAGAATTGAGGTATCATTGTGATAGATGCCTTAGAAATAGCTTTAATGAATACTTAATACACAAAATACACTGAAGCTTTGCAAAAAGCGACTTCTGTGTAATCTGCAGTCTGCAAAAAATCAACTACTGCTTACTGCTTTTCATTATTGTTGAAATGCTAGCAGCAATCAAACTTAATTCCTTTCTCCCATGAGACCTAAGGAAGTTAGGTCTCATAGCTCAGAGGGAATTTCTTCCTGAGCAAAATAGTTTGTGTTTAAAGTTCATGAAAGTGTGTTTTAAGTATGAGTTGAATAGAGTGAAAAGCATCTAGTGTCTCTTTTTCTCATAGCAAGTACCTCTGGCAAAACCAGCTGAGGTTCTCCTTCACATGGTGTGTCATGTTACTTTATTAACTAAGCCTTTGTACAGCTTTTTGTGTCTGTACTAAATCTCACTTTCATTCTTAAAATATGCTCAATAGCCATAAGGAACAGCTCTGGGGTTCAGTAGATTTTAAGTGACCTCTGAGTTCCTTCTGCTTTAGAAAATTCAGATGCACCTTTTTCCTTTATGAGCATACCCTTGGAAATAGAAGCTGGGCTGTAGGCCTGAGCATATCTCAACCATTATACTTTTTTAGTACTTGGGAGATTATTGTCTGCCTTGTCCAGCAGCCTTCAAGGCTGTTCTGCCCAAAATAGTGAAAAATCGTTGCTGAAGATCCCTAGCCATAATAGATCTTAGGGGGAAATATTTTCATTTGCAAGGAGTAGTGTTAACTTCAAGGCTGCCACAGGTTCCCTTTAGTCTGCTTCTGCAGCAAGACACTTGATTTTACTATATATGGAAGAGTGGCTGTGTATGGTGAGAAAACAGACCTAAGTAAACAAGCAGCAAAACTGAGAAGAGGGTGCTTGTGCATGCTGGCTTCTCATTGAGATGAACTCCTTTGCACACACTGGTGGCACAACACAGTCTCTGTCTTCAATCCAGATTGTGGTGACACAGCAACACTTGGTAGATGCAAAACTTCTATATGAAGCTCAGACTCTGAGCTGGTGTTGGTTAGGTCAGAAAGGCTTGGCCAGGTCACTGCTGTCTGTAGTGGCTTCCCAGCTGGCATTATTCAACCTGCTGTAACTGGCCCCAGATACACGATAGGTGCAGATATGTTCACAGAATTGAAAGCTATACCTCTTCCACAAAAACTTCTCTGTGATTCTGCTACTAAAGTACCTCATGTATTCCATGTCAGTTCATAGCTCCTACATTTGTAAAGCTGCCATCTTATCCTTTACCTTAAATCCATTGTTTTAACCACTGTGTGATAATGACAGGGAGGTTAAAAGGTGATTTTTTATTTCCTTGGATTTTGTTCTTCATCATCCCTGCTTTCTCCATATTTTTCATCTGTTTCATTCACTAGTTTCTAGTCTAACACGTAGATTGCAAACTCTTTGTATGGGATTTTTTTATTTGTCCAAGTGATTTTTCGCACATTGTTGTGCAGTGCTGGGGTTTCTTGCATGCACACAAAGTCAAAACAGCAACAGCAAAGCTCTTTTGGTCAAGCTGCTAAGCAGGATGACTGCTCTCCCCACATAGCTTCATACAAGTGTTCTGGCTCCCACAGCCTTAGGAGGCTTGTATAATAAAGCAGTGTTGTCTTGGAACTTGGGGTCTACAGCTCTGTTCACTTCATTCCATTGAGTTCCTGTGCCAATCCACTGGAAAACATAGAAGGAGAATTACAAAAAATAATTGCCTTTTACCTAAGAGCATTACATTTACCCAAGGGCATTTACTGCATTTTGCAGTGACATAATAGAATGTGCCAGCAGCGAAAAGGGCTTGGCAGTCCCCTGAGGATGGACAGCGTTTGATGTCAGTGATGCAAATTGCAGTGACTGCTGTGGTCAGTCCACTGTCATGTTGAGTGGCACCTGTAGCAGTGATGTTTTAGAAGTTTTGACTTTGGATAATTAGCTCATAGAAATAATGAAACAATCTGTTCTTTACCCATTAACTTTCTCAGGCAGGGCACCTGTGAACATAAGTGTGAGACTGTTCTCAAACACTGGGTATTGTCTCCCAGGCAGGTGTTAAATTATGAACTGCTGGCTCTCTTCAAGCATTCCTGCTAACTCCCTTGGTACTCAGCTCTCTGGCTGAGGTGTTTATAGTCTTTGAAATGGAGCAGTTCCCCCAGTGTAAGTGAGGAGACAGGTTCTGAGTTTTTTTTTAAATGTTTATATAGCTAAAAGCAGGAAACAAATAAAAATGGATGAGAGAAACATGCTCTGAAGAAAAAGGGATGGTTGTAATAGCTATATAGTGGGTTTTGACAAGCATAGCGTTCTGTGCTGGCTCCCTTGCCCATCAGTGCTTGGCATTTTGAACAATCCTCTCCAATAAGAGTTTGAAGATAGTGTGTGTTTTTCATTCTCCACTCATATTTTCCTTGTTGGCTTGCTGCACTTCACAGTTTTCCCCAGCACTGTGTATCAGATAGACTATTTTTCTCCCCCAATTTTTATTAAAATCTCTACAACACACTGTCTTTGCCAGAAAAATTTTGAATGACTTGTCCTCAGACGCCCCAGGAGTGCCAAGGATCGAAGAAGAAAAGTCTGAAGAGGAAACAGCAGCACCTGCCATCGCCACTGTTACGGTGCCAACTCCCATTTACCAAACCAGCAGTGGGCAGTACAGTATGTAGTCTGAATTTCTCAGTGGTGCTAGTAAGTGGGGATGAGAAGACGAAGAACTATTATTTCTTTAACTGTTGTTTGGACTAGAACAAAGCAGGATGTGAAAAAAATATTTATTTTGACAGTTAACCAGGCCTTTTAAACACATTTCTATTGTAAGTGTTTGAAAGGCTTGATTAACATTCTGGGACTGCCTTCCACTTGGTGCAGCTAATGCATCCTGGGACAAAACAGGAACTAACCATAATGCTATTATAAACTTCTTCACTTCAGGAACTAGATGGGGGAATTCAGAAGTTTTTTGTCTTGGCAGATCATTAACACTTGTTCACAAACTGTAACATCATCATTAGAAAAAACTGTTACAGTCTGCAATTACATTTTCAGAAAGTCCTGAAAAAATAAGGACATCAGCAACCTCAATATATGTCATAAATATATATTTCTGTGTTTTCTTTATTTGTTAGATTTTATAGATACAGTGTTGTGGCTTGAAGAATGGCAGTAAAGATAAGACCCATGCCGTCTCACACTAACACATACAGTAGGAGACATATACAACACATACAAAAGGGAGAAAGAGCTACATGTTTACATCTGTCTCTTAAAATCTCTTTAAAATTTTGTATCTCTGTTTACTCCTTAACCCCTTTGCCTTGTACCCTGCTTAATTTTATTGAAACGGATGTGGTTAATTCTGATTCCTATTATAACTGTAAAATAACTGCGTGTCAACTGCAGACACTTGAGATTTTGGTGTGTCTACATATAGGAACACAGTGAAATTCCATGAGTCACAAAAGGGGCAATGTCCCAGTATGCCTGCATGACAGGATTGAGAGAAAGAAAGGAGAAAATCCAACAAAGTTAAGACTGCCTGAACCAAGCTGTACTTTTATGAATGAAAAAACAGCTAGGAAGGGTCTGAGGAAGTTCTAGCGAAGGGGGGACACAATCAGAAGAAAAAAAAAAAAGCACCAAATCAAGAAGAAAGTGAAAAACAAGATGGATAGCACTAGCAGCAGAGGAGACTGAAGGGCATAAAGAACAGAAGATGACAGGAATTTCAGATGAGAAGAAAAAGTAAGGACTGAGAAAAATACCTAAACCAACCAAGAAGAAAATCTTAACAAATTAAAAAGTATTCCTTGGGGGTGGATTGTAGCTATTCTGTGTGATTCTGTTTTATTAGAGAAACTGATTTGTATTTCAGGCTGTGGGTTTTGGCCCTCACAAACATTTGAAAACTTATCTTTCAAAGGATGATTTCTTTCATGTACATTGAAGCCATGGGTTTTATTTAGGGGTACGTAAGGGTTCAAAGGATTTAGCTTAGATTAGTATTCTTCCATAATTAGGTTTTATACTGGAAGTTAATGAGTGAATTAGTGTCTTAAACGCTGGGTTCATTTTTTCTGTCTGCAGTTGCCATCACCCAGGGAGGAGCAATACAGTTGTCTAACAATGGCACAGATGGAGTACAAGGTCTCCAGACATTGACAATGACCAATGCAGCTGCAACCCAACCTGGCACCACCATTTTACAATATGCACAGACCACAGATGGACAGCAGATACTTGTACCCAGCAACCAAGTTGTTGTACAAGGTGAGAAACTTCACAGCCAGTCATTCTGTGTAACATTTTCTCTATGCTGATATAAGTTGCCAACCTGACCCCTTCAAATGTGTCAGGAAACAGAATTAATAGCTTTGGCACAGATAAGTCCATAAAATTACTGAAGTTCTGGACAAAGCTGTTTGTCATATTTTCTTGAAGCCTTTCCCTTTAGATTGGTAGAACTGTGGATATTTGAGGTTTAATATATTTATTTTTGCTTTTTCATGCTGCATTTTTGCTTTTTGAGTTCTCTCATATGTGCAACAATAGGAAATTTAAAGCAAGCATGAAAGATAGAAGGATATTTGATTCTTTCTAAAGGGGCACTTTTTAATTTATTAGCAATTTCTCCCTTTTTTCAATTGTAAGTCATAATTTCTTCCTACTGTGACTTTTGTAGCTAGTCACTGAGTGACTCTCAATCAGTGAGTCTTGGAATCAGAACAATTAGGAGAGTACCTTAAGTGATCATTTGGTCTAGCCCTCAACTTGGCAGAGTTACTTTTGCATAGAATAAGTTGTGGGGAGCTATTGTGTCAAAATACGTATTTTGGTTAATTAAAAATTGAGGAGTGTTACAGAATTTTTATTGAAAATAACAGAAGTGTACCTTCTATGGTTGTTAAGTAGTTGATTTGAAAGTTATCCAGTGAAGAGTTTACCAGGTATGCATAGCAGAGAAGAGTACTATTGTTGCATTGATCTTTGGGGTTTTATGTTCTTAAGGACATATGATTTCTTTAGGTAGTATTGTGGTTTTTTATAAGCTCAGGCAAAATTAACGCTCTCGTAAGTGTGTGAAATAAAAGAAAGCCAAGACCTTACTCATTCTGGAGAGGCAGTAGAGTGCACTGTCCATCTCTTGTGGGAGTAAATGCTACTTTTTTACACCTTTTTTTCTATGGTAGATACCTACACGTGCAGTTCCTCCTTTTCCAGGCAGACATTTGGAGCATAACTAGAAATAGTGACACCGTCCTTCTCTAGAAATGCTAGAACTGCCCGAAAACCAGAGAAGTACAAAGAAATACAATAAGGGAGAAAGAAGCACAGCTATACCACAAGACAAATCAATTTATCAAGCACAACTGAAGACTTCTCCAGGAGGAATGCCCAAAACCTTGCATGTATTAACAGACTAAGCCTGAGGTAGCAGTGATGACCCAGATGATGGCAGTCCCTCCTGAGCTGTGGCCCAAGGTGCATGGTTAGAGGGGTGACTGGGTCAGACAGGTGACTGTGTTAGAGATGTGACAGCTTAGAGACATGAGTAGATGCTCTCCACAGCACGTGTGACAGCACTGTCACCAGACTGATGTCATGTGTGTCCCTGCAGCTGCCTCAGGAGATGTGCAGACCTACCAGATCCGCACCGCCCCGACCAGCACCATTGCACCAGGAGTAGTCATGGCATCCTCCCCAGCACTTCCGACCCAGCCGGCAGAAGAGGCTGCACGGAAGAGAGAAGTGCGTCTAATGAAGAACAGGCACGTACACTCAGATCACCTTTATTTCCCAGTCAGCTCTGCATAGGCCTAGTGTATCAAGCACTAAGAGTCCTGATCTTTCCTAGCTGCATTATGAAATGCTTTATGAAGAATTTGCCTTTATTTAAAGATGCAGAGCAGAAATGCACATCTACTAGTGCTGTGTGTTGCGCCTGAAACCTTGAGTAAAGTGCCAGACTCAGTCTGTGAGGTGTGTGAATTTGATTGTTGCAGTAAGGAGAAAAGTAGTTGGTGAGATTCTTTTATGACTGCAGATATGTTCTTATAAACACCAAGATGAGTTGCTTTTTAGGAGTTAAATTCATGTGGTTTAACTTTTCCTGGATTCTTTCCCTTAGCCTTCTGCATGCATTCTCCTTGCTGCTGGCCCACGTGTGCTCTTCCTGAGTACTTTATTGATTGTCTCACTTGTTCTTTTAGCTGCTTTGGGTTTTCTCCTCCAGGGGCAGAAAGGCTCAAGCAAAGGCTAAATGAGCAGCTATTCGTTTTAATTGAAGTCCTGTGGAGCCAGTAGTGGCAGCAGAGGGGCTAGAAGAAAGGTAAAGACTTGATCCTGTAGGATTCAGTGTGTGAGGAGGAGCAGCTAAGCTTAGGGGTGGGAGTGGGTGGAGGTAGCAAAGGAAGGGAGCAGTAGGGAGAAGCTATGCAGTTGATGCTCATGAAGCCTGTTGCTGTGGGTGGGAAGGGGCAGGCTTGAATTAACCCATCACACCAAGCTTGTACTCTTACCCACGGGCCACGGATTGCAGCCTGTGTGTTAAACTGTGACACTGAGAACCCAGTGCGCCTGGCCCTTCTGAGCAGAGGAAGCCCCCTGAAAGCCTTGTTAACTTCATCTGTCAGTCTGAAAAAACTGATGTTGTACAGGTTCATTTATCTTCTGTAGGTTGCTGTGCTGTGAACACAATAGAAACTTACTTAGCAGACTCAGTGCTTATACGAGGGCCTTTAATGAAGTAAATAATGATGAACAGCAGAGTTCACTTTTTTAAAAAGGTTTTTGTACAGAATGTCATCCATCTCCCTTTTCATATAGATTTCTCATACCAGTGAATAGTAGATATACCCTTTCAGGCTCTGCATTTGAAAAAAAATTAGTTAGAATCACAGAATACCCTCATTTAGTCATCAGTCTTATTCCAGTAAAAGAAAGCTTTTGTGTTTGTGAAAACAATGGGGAATCACCCCACTTGAGTTAAATTGACAGCTTTTGCAACAGTATCATGTTGCATGGGGTGCTTTTAGCCTGTCTGCTTAATAGATATTTGCAAATCTAAGCTCCATAGCAAAGTGGGGAAAAAGGATAGAGAGGCAGATGGTAAGGTGGCACTTACTGCAGGATTATAGTGTAAATATTCATAGATATTATTGTGCAAATTTTCTGTATAAATTTTACATTTTTAAAGCTCTGTTGTAATTCAGTAGAACTCTGGCTGTTCATAATGAACAACTAGCACACACAGACTTGGGGTTTCTTAATATACACAGCCTAAGCTGGAAAAAAAATCACAGAAAGAAAATGTTATCACCCAAGGAGTCATGTTAGTAGTTTGCACCGGGAGGCACTTCCTGATCCACTAGTACTTAATCTTTTGGTAACAGCCCAAAATTACTTAA
The DNA here is from genome assembly GCF_001522545.3 of Parus major. Classification (NCBI taxonomy): domain Eukaryota; kingdom Metazoa; phylum Chordata; class Aves; order Passeriformes; family Paridae; genus Parus; species Parus major. The sequence goes on along the minus strand of NC_031776.1, from coordinate 11,726,558 downwards.
ATTCTGAATGTTACACATGGTTTACTGAAGCACTGCAAGCATGTGAAATTGTATTTGTGGGAGTGACAGATGAATACCTGAGCCCCTTCAGGGCTTACAGGCTATGTTTCCTTCATCCTGTCTCATTTGTGGAGCTGAATTTCAAAAACTACCTTAGAGGCTTCTTATCAGTTAGGTCCTGGAATGCATTCTGTTTTTACAGCTACTATTTACCTAGTAAAGGGAGTAAGGGTTTCTGATTTCTCCTCTCATTTCCCAGAACACTGACTGTCTCATCAGTCTGTGTAGTGTTTGCAATGAAGGGGCACACAGACTCTTATTTTTGAAGCTGTTCTGCTTTGCACCTAAAGGTTCAGGGCAAATAAGTGTTTATTTCCATGTGTCTGCAGAGTGCTGCTTGGACAAGTTGCACTGCAGGAGGAGATCCCTCTGCCTGAGCTCCCATCTGCCCGTGGCATTTAGCCTTGTGCTTACTTTGTACGTTGGTGCCATTATATTGCTGTGCAGGGTAGTTCCTGCCTTGGTGTTCCTGCCTTCAGGATGCTCAGCAGCACATTAATACCTTCTGGTACTTTTCTCTGGTGTTCTTGGTATGTAACCAAGTTATCTACAGGCAGCTCACTCTTTACAAGAAAGACTAAGAAGTTTGCCTATCTTGAGGTCTGTTTTTGGCATAGCAGACAGGGACTAAAGAACTACGTGGTTTCTACTGTTAATTTCATTATATTTTTATTTTTTGCTTTTATTTCAGTCATTAATATTATCATTGCAGTGATGCAGACATCATTATTAAAATTAAAGAATTGCTCAAGAGCAAATACATGAGTGGTCTAAATACAGCACTTTTTACACCAGTTGATCATCTTGTTGGACTGCAGCAAAGGGAAGAGTTAAAACTGTAAAAAGAATAATAGATGATAATAAAGTCAAAGTATTGCAGCAGCATTTGACTCAGCCTAAAGGCTCCAATGTAAATCCTGCAAGCAAAATTTTATCAGTGAGTAGGATCCTTTGCTCACAGAAATAATAATTTATTGGTGCTGTCTTACTGGGATCCGCATGTTGAAATGATACATGGATCTTGAGTGTGTGAGATTTGTGAGGAGCAGGTGTTATGAACTCGGTGTTTTTTCCTCACTTGCATTTCTTAACAATGCCTCCATATTCTGAAAATGGCAGTACTAGTGAAGGTTTGCCTGAAAGCAGTTAGCTAGCCCATGTCTGCAAATAATTGTTCTGGATTTGAATGGCCTTTTTTTGCTTTGCAGAGAGGCAGCACGTGAATGTCGCAGGAAGAAAAAGGAGTATGTGAAATGTCTAGAAAATCGAGTGGCTGTGCTTGAAAACCAAAACAAGACACTGATTGAGGAGTTGAAAGCACTTAAGGACCTTTACTGCCACAAATCAGATTAATTTTGGATTCTCATTTTCACTTGTCCAGGTGGGATAGAGACTGGTTCTGGCTATACCCAGAAAGACAAAGTAAACTTTTTATTTTCTAAACATTTCTTTTTTTCTATGCGCAAAACTGCCTGAAGCAACTACAGAATATACTTCATTTGTGCTTTGCATCAAACTGTGAATGTTCAAGTACTTGCCTCCACTTCTCCCCTTACAAGATGAATTTCATCATCAATCTCAGCGTGAAGAAGAACAGGCTTCTTTCTCGTCTCCTGATCCTCTTCAAGGAGTAACAGTGGTCACTTGGGAAGTTACTGTGGGGAGGGTCCTTTTGTAAAGATGTCAAGAATTTGTGCTGAGCTCTTTCCATTGCCTTAGAGACAGAACCACCCCAGCCTCTTGGTCCAGAGAACTGTGGGCCGCATAGGTGGAGCATGCATGGTACAATGAAGAAGCAATGGTTGCCAAATTGGTTTCACACGTTCATGCTGAGCTGCACAAATACACAGCTGAGCAGCATGCCAGACGAAGGGCACTTCACCGTCCCGTTCTTGGTGTGGAGATAACAGACCTTTTTCAGACTAGCCCAGGAGGGGGTTTGATTTGCAGTCTGTATTAAGCCCTCCTGGACTAGTAAAACCTTCTCCATACCTCAGAAACAAATGCATTGAGATGAGCTTCACTGGTCAGTTGTTGCTTCTCATAGTTTGTGTGTGCAAGTGCTTTCAGCATTCTGAACGCACAGAAAACAGACACCAAATTCATAGGATATAGGGTGGGAAATGATATTTGGATGGGAAAGAAAATTGTTTTAAAAAGATGCAATCGTGATGTTCTGAAAACAGTCACATAGTAAACAGGGGTAACACATGAAAGCACTACCTATTTGTATGCAGAACAACTAAGCAGTTGAAGCATGGCCAACTCCACTTAAGTACTCCCTGACGACAGTATGGTCTGTGTCCCAAGTCCTCTCACGCAATGAGGTTGTTTTTATTTCCCTGCCGCTGACTTATGCAATGGAAATTATTGTACTCAATAGAAATATCAGCCTGGTTTGCTAAATTCTTTTTTGAACTTTGAGGCTACCTTCTATGCATAAATTAATTTGCAGTATGACAACTACTAGGACAACCTCAAATATTAAAGAGGTCTTCAAACACAGATATTCCAACTTGTGCTTTGCAAGGGACAATACTGATTATTTGAGCCTGGCCAGGTTAGCTAAACTCTTAATTTATTTGGGGTATTTTTTCATGGAAAGGGTCAAATTTACTGAGTAATCTATTCCTGCAACTAAAATTACACATGTGCCTCAGATGTTTGCAAGATCAATTTTTTTTTCTGTGCACTGAGGAACTGTGATCTTTCCCATATTTATGGTGTTAAAAAAGGTAGTTAATATTTTAAAAAAAACCTCTGTACTAAGCATTTGGACTTCAAAATAATCATGCTCAAAAGGAACCAAAAAGAACATCAAGAAGTTGTCCAAAATAATGTGTCCAAAAGAATCATGGACGGTTTGTGTACTGGCCCTCTTGAAGCCAGTCTCTCTCATTGTGTTAACTTGGGTCATTGATGGAATAAGTTTACTTTGGGCTTTTGGTCAAACTTTTATGTCTAGAAACATACGGATAAGGCTCTGGTCTATACTAATGCCTTGCCTAGCAGAGTATTAGCTAATATTTTTTCCCATTCACTCTATCTCTTTTTAAGATAAATTTCATACATTAGCTTCTAAAAGGTTATACAGTCAGTGTGACGTTATAAGAAAAATACTTGGAAGACTCTGGGTAGTTGAGTCTCAAACACCTAAGCAGTATTAAAAGTTCTAGATTTCTCATTTGAGAGGGCATTCAGTTTCCAAGAGACTTAATTTAAAAGGAGCAGGGTTAAACTTACAGAATTATCGTTAAATCTGAAGTTATCAAGAAATTCAAATTACACTCGTATTTCAAGAAGAGAACATAAGTATCAGAAATATTAAATAATTCATTTTCACGAGTTTTGTGGATGTTTATAAATGGTCTATTTTTATCTGCCATAGAGAGTTGATTTTTGTGGTTTTATTTAATGGGAGATGAATCTATTAGTTTAGCAATGCAGATTTAAAGAAGACCCTAAGTTCTCAGCAGTGCTTTTATAAAAACTATCTGATTCTTAAAATGGGCAAATACAAATGCATAAAACGGTTACATTTTCCAGAACGAGTACTGAAGTAGAAATGTTGATAATACAGGAATCATTCGTGTAAAACATGAAGCTCATGGTGGCCTCATTTGCAATTACATGGAATGGTTCCTGCAGCTTTGAGAAACACAAAAAAGGCTGTATATGCCCACATTAAGGCTGTTTCTTTTGTAGAACATCTGTTTGCAAAAACGTGAGGTTTTGCTGTGAACCTGGGCAAGACGAGCTGGGCGCTGAGAGCTGTTGTCTAGTGGGTAACGAACACTGTCCAGAGCTTGCTGATAATCACTGGGCACAAAGCCTGGGGGCTGAATGGGCATGGGAGCCTAAAACAGTGCCCAGGTGGTGTTCTCCTAGTACACAGTTTGTGCAGATTTGTGTGGCAGTGAGAGGAGAACTGTGTTACCTGTTTGTCTGTGTGTGGTCTGCAAGTGGCCTGTAGTGGTTTTAGCCTAGACTTTATTAGCAAATAAAGTTTTACTAAGAAAAGGAATGTAATTCAAAGTACATAGGGGTCTGCAAGAATTTTTATTTTTATTTATGCTGCACTGAGGATTTAGGGACACAAATTTATTTAATGAAAATTATAGATTACAATAATAAAAAATGTATTAGACCAAGTACAGGGCTGGCTAGGCTACCCATACATGCTTTACTATTCATATTGACCCAAAAAGGGAAAGATTGTGACACAGGAATCCATTCCTATGTTATTTACCAAGTAGTGAGGTTGGGGTAATAAGCTTCTATAAACTAAGGCCATTTGGAAGTAGGATGGAATTATGCTGACAAGGGGGAGGGAGGATTAGTTTTATATCTCACGGTTGTGAGTTTTCAAGAACTGATAGACTGTTTTACCTGAAGAGAGGGTTAGAAAGGGCTAGATCTGTTATGTTCATAATAAACAAGAATTGGTTTGAAATATAATTTTTGTAATGTCATTATTTTGCAAAACAACAGCACCAATCAGGCAGTTAAGATATTGTCAAAGGTGCTCTTTTAATTTAGATATTCTTGGAAAATACATATGTATAATATATGTACATATATATATATATACACACAGTATATAATCTACAGCTCTGAGAGCTTTTAAGTCAGGAATGCTGAGTATTATAGTATATGGAGGTCAGAAAAAAGAATTTTTACTTTTCTGTGTGTCTGGGTATGTGTGGATGTGTGATGTGTGTGTGTGTGTGTGTGTGCGTGTGAAAGCTTCCCTTCACCCCAGTAGCTCTGGGCTGCGTTATTCTAGCGCTTATTATTGATTTGTTTTGTGCTGTCTCTCAGTTACGCATTTTCAAGAATTTTATTTCATCTTTCGTGGCTTTTGTGAAGTTTGTTTTTTATTGATGAAGATTTTTGAAATTATGTAAACAGTTGTTTTACAACCACCACCACCCAGAGTAATTCACCTTTGTGCTTTTTCTCTTTGGCAGCTATATATCAAAGGCAAAACATTTGGAAAGGTTGTTAAGATGTTATTTTCTAAAGGAACCACTGGTAAGACTTCTGTTTTCCTCCTGGGGTAGTGGCGATGCATTCTTCCTTAGGCAGCAATTTCACCAGCACTGGGTAGTTGCCGGCACCGTTGCTTGTATCCGAAAGCACAATTTTACAATTTTAACCTGTTGTGTTTGTCAGGACTGCTCAGACACCTGTAGTTCTGGCTAGCCTGGAGTTGGCATTTGCATTGTAGATCACTGTCTTCTCTGGTACATGTACATTGGTCAGAAAACTGGTGGGGTGTTTGGAATCATTAAGAGGCTCAGGAAAAAAAAAAAAGAAAAAAATAATAATATTTAATAAGGAAAAACAGCCCTGATGGTTTCTGACCTAAGTTTGTACCACAGGTTACTTTTTTAAAATCTGGGCTTCCAGTAAACTGCAGCAGCAAGTAGTCATCTGTTAGTGAAAACTGGTACACGCTTTTTATTTTGTCTTTTCATTTATGGCAGGCAGTGCTTTTTGTGGTTTAAAGACAAGTCCACACATCAAAGCAAGCTCTATATCAGTGGTTTCAAATCTATGACAGTTGATAGAGGATTTAATTGATTTTATAGGACCTTGACTTTATTGTAATTTTTTCACCCTGGAGCCTGGTTAGTGATGTAACATTTGCCAATGATCCAACCAAAAGGTCATGTATTTATTTTTGTTACACTATGTTCTTTGTAAATGTTTAATTAAAATGTGCACTTTTAAAAAAAAAAAAAGAAAAAACCCAAAAAAAACCCCAAACAAAACACAGAGAACAAAAAAAAAATTTAAGATCAATTTGGTTTGCTTGAGAAGATTTCTGGCATAATTGTTGTGATCCTGCTGCCTGCACACAATTCACTCCTGCCCAGCAGTTGACTCCTTTGCTAATTGAACTTGCGGATCAGCACCTGGTGCCCAGCAGGCTTTGCTTCAGAAGGGCAGGAGAGCTGAAGGGGTGAGAATCAAGCGTGTGGTGTCTCGGAGCAGTACGTAGAGGATGGATGTGAAATTATTTTTAGAGTAGAACTAGTTCAGTGATCCCATGTGGGAAAGGGAGGTTAATTTGGAAGGAAAGCTAAACTATTTTTCAGCCACTTTATTTCCCTTTTCTTAATTTGAGATTTGTCTGCAGATCTTACAAGCTGCATTCTAAGAAAATAAATCAAAAGGCTTTCCAATAATTTGACACCAGGAGGTAAAGGTACATTAACAGTGTGTCACCCTGCTTGAAAAGAAAAGCACAACCACCTTTCTTTTGCAGGAATGATGATAATTTAACCCTGAAGACTGTCAGTGTGAGCAGGTTTTAAAAAGCATACAGTACATTGATGGTTCCCTGTCGTCTGCCTGGGAACTCGTTTTTGTGGGCTGTGTGATTTGCTAGCTGTAAAAGACACTGATTTTACAAAAGCCTGAATGTATCCTGAAGTTCAGTTGGTCTGGAAGGAGCCAAACTGGTGAAGAGAGGGTGCTGAAATCCGCCTACTGTGTGCTTGTGACAGGTTCAGGTCTGTGGATAGACAGGCTTCAGTGTGTGAATCTTTGAGGAAAAGGGACCAGATCCAGGTGGTGTAAAGAGGGTTTGCATTTCAAGTGTTTTGCCTTGGAATGTGTTTTAAAATATATTTGAGCTGTGGCCTGCAAAGAGATGTGCTTGGGCTGGTTGGCACAAATTGAAGAGAGTGAGTGACCTGTTTGCTTTCTGGCACTGCAGGTGCAAGTTTGTGACTTGCTCTGTGGTGAGTTCAGGGCTCACTTTCAGCAGGAGAGGCAGGAGCAGTCAGCTGTCCTTGGGAGCTGTGTGCTGGCAGGGAAAGGGCCAGGGACAGGCTGGAGTGAGCCATGGCTGGCACAGTCCATAAGCTGAGCAGTCACTGCACTCAGAACTCGAGCAGTTCACTCGGCCTCAGCTGTTTGTTTCTCTAAATTAGGGGATAGCTGAGTGAGAGCATGGGGACAGGCCTTGAGCCAGTCGCTGATCTGGAAATGGCCACTCTTAATAATTAAGGATGTTTGGGTGCTCTCCACAAGTTGTGTTTTATCCAGGTGCCACTCCATTTTGTGTGTGTTTAATTACATTTATTTATATTAAAATGCTAATTTTAAAAAGTTCTACAACTTCAAGCTTATATGAGATTTGAAACTGTGCTGCTTAAAATGGACTTCTTGGGATTTGAACAGAGCAAGAAGAGGTGCTAGTTGGCAGCCAACCCCTCCACAGACTTTTGTCCACAAATTGGTTGTTCACTTCAGAAATTAGTTGTTTCTACTCTGGATTTATCATTTGAAATTGTTTTCAAACAATGTTTTTCAGGGAAGCTTCCAGAGCGAAGGTTATTATGCTCCCTTTGTAGTGTAAGCTGGAAAGAGTATGTTCACCTCATCTGCATTTCTGATTCTTTACCCAAACCATGTCAGCACAGAACAGGGTATTTGAGCTTGACTCCCACATACTTGTGGAAGTTAAAAGACTAAATGAAGATCCAGCATTGGGGGAAAATAAATGCTTTTTTCCATCTCCCCGAAAATCTAGAAACATCCCTGTTGTGTTGTTATTTTCTTTCTTTTTTTTTTTCTTTTTTTTTTTTTGTGCTTTATCTGTGTTTAAAAAATGTACTGGGTTATAATGCATTTTATTAACACTATGTACATATTAGCTGCTTTGTGTTTCAGAATGGTAGTAATTGCTTTGTATATTAAAGTGATTCTTGTGAATTTGTGAATTATTGTCATAAAGAAGTGCTTTTTCTTACTGTAACCTTTGTGGTATAAACTGTCATAACTCCCTTTTTACACAAACATTTATGTGCAGTCACATAAACATGCTTTAAAAAACTCTACAAAGTCTCTTTTTTGAGCAGGGTGTTCCATTTACACTAATTTAATTTAGTGGCAAATGCTAGCTAGAGGAATATGGGAAAAGGCATATATTGAGCAGTCTGTGGTATCCTCTCAATCTGTGCCCTAAGTATTGGGCACAGATATGAATCCTAAGTATTCATAAAGTATTCTCCCCAAAGAGAAGGCTTTTTTATCATCATTGAATTAGCCAGAGGTTAAGTCCTGAAAAACAAAGTTTCTCTTCCTCCTGATATTTTTAAATGTGCTTTCCAGTATCCATTCTGGTGGCAGTTCTGTTGTTTAATAATGTTTGAAACGCTTATGCCTTTCACAGTTTAAATATGCTGCATGTCTCACTTTCAAGCATTCCTGTAAACCGTGTACTACTGGTCTTTAGAACAGAACAGAAACAGAAGGCAGCAAACACTGCAAGGATCACAACCCTATTATGTAATCTGCAAGGCTGGATCCAAACACAGGGATGGAAGCCAGGGGAACAAACTCAGCACTGGGGTAAACACACCTCCAGTGAAATCAAGAGGAAGCAGTAAGGTCAGCTCATTACAGCTGGGATTTTCTAGTTTTTATAGTGCCATTCACGTTTTTGCTGAGAAAAATCTACAGTAATGAGAGAGAATCCCAAACGGGTTAGTCCCTGAGATAAAAATGCAGTTTGGCTTAAACTTTGCACTGAAAAGGACTGGGTAACACAGATTCCTGTGTAGTCAGCTGTTTGTCTTAACATCAATCAAACATTACCTTGGTTACAATGATACTTCAGAAAAGCTTGTTCTCCTTCGCATGTTTCAGGGATGGTTCCTCAGTATCACAGCATCGTTGTGTCTTACGTGGTCACTTTCCTGTGGCTGGGACCCACTCCCTAGAGCAAGTGAATTTCTGAAGAAACTTACTTGTGCATTGCCCTGCTACTCAGGGACGCATGCCAAATACGTCCTTCTACAGGTGAGCTCAGATCATGTTAGAAAACAGGATCGTGCCATGGAACCAGCTGAAGGAGAGTGGGATTCTCTGTGGGATGAGTGCTGGGATGAACAGGGTGACAGAAAGTGCTTGGCCAGGGTGTCAGTATGATGGCCAAACAGCTGCTGGCAACAGCTGTTGTCATGCAGCATCTCATACTAGAGCAGGAGCTCACGTGGGACCCTGGGTTAGGACACCTGAGTTTGCAGGTGTCACTGCAGAGGGCTGCTCCCTGTGCTCACTCACCAGCAGTTACACCTCTGCTACTTGTCCTGCACGCCTGCTCACGGCCTGACTCACTCCTGACCTCTCCCTCAAGGTAAGTGTGATGGGAATACAGAAAACTTGTGAGGCCCAACCTGGACAACAGAAGGCAGCGCTCGCTGCCTGGTGCACATGGGTGTCAGCACTGCCCAGGGGGATGGACTGTGGCTTTCAGCTGACTTACATTCTCGCTGCCTGCCCCTAAACATTGAAGCTTTAAATGCAATCACAACAGGCATGCACATGGTTGTGGTCTAACTGCAGTATTTCTGGATCTGGTCTAAATCTAACATCACCTGCCCCCCAGTAGCAGTCAGAGGAGCAAGTATCCTCTTGGGGGGTGTCACTTGCTGAGCTGGGGAGGCGCCACTGAGAGCTGGTGGTCAGGGGCAAGGCACTCACCTGAGCTGCCAGTGTCATCTCATGCTTTTCTCCACAATTATTTCTGAGCAGTAGCATCACTTCAGCCTTCAAACATACTCCCTTGGGTGTGCCTACAGCCAGAGAAGCCAAGCCTGGTCTCTACTGGCACATGCCTGCGCTGGCAGGATGACTGTGGGCTGTAACAGCAGCAATGGGAAATCTGACACACTGAAAACTTAATTAGAAAGAGATGGAATTAAACTGATTTGTTTTAAAAGTACAAAATTGTTTCTACTGTCAAAGCAAGGCCTGGGGCAAAACCCCCTTCTTAGATGTGTGCAGGTTGCTACACCAGCCTTTACTTTGTGCTTTATTCTGTGCTATTTAAGCAGGCTTTTTAGCATGTTCCTGCTATGGCAACAGTGCAAGCTGCTATGGCTGTCAGTTGTGCCAGCTCCAGCCTCCTGTGAGGGCCCAGCACTACCAGGCTTTTCCCACAAAAAAAGTTCCCTTGGGCACTCACAAGCCCAGGTACCAGCACACTGCTTTCTGCCAGCTCAGCCCAAGGGGAGCCTGAGCTACACATGAGCCCAGAAGAGCTTGGAGACCAGGAAACACCAGTGGGGAGGAAAAGGAAGAGAAGAGGTGAGAACTTACAGCCACACTTGGAAACCTAGAGCCAGAGAGATGGGGAGAGCTCATAATTCTTTTCAAACACTGCTCATCCAGCTGATAAGACATAAGAAGCTACGCCTGACACATGAGAGCTCATCTCATGATCTGTTTTCAACTAAAGGTGTTGTTTTCCTTCCCTCAAACTGACTCCAACTCCAGTTTCAGGCTGCGAATTCCCAGCCAGCTGCCTAAGTACTGTTTTAGTGACACCATGTGGCTTCTGGGGATACTGTTACAGCAAATGTTTCAGAGCAGCAACACCAGGCTGCTCCTAGCCAAGCAAGGAACTTCGCTGCAAACATGCAAGAAATGTGCCAGGGATGAACACAAACCTTAACGATAAATGTGTCGTTTCCACATTACAGTCAGCACAGTAGTTCTGGACCACCGACCAGGAAGTAGGATGGGAGCAAAAGTGACAAAAAGTTCCAAAATGTCCATAACCCAAAGCTGCTGCTGCTTTGTTATGCAAAGGTGTTTGCTGTTGCTAGTGTCAAATACATGCACATGCCCAACGTCTAAGCCTGAGCTGAGGCTTTTTAAGTTTATTGCAAAAAAGTTCCCACATCCACACAAATTTAAAAAAAAATAGTAGTAAAGCAATTCCTGCATTCAGAGGTGTAGCTGTCTTCTGTTAGCCCATTGTTTTCATCAGTTTCATTCTTCCACCACTAGAAAGAGAAGGAAGTCTGCTGCTGGTGTGAGCTGGACTCCCGGATCTTGTGGGATAAACACACAGATGTGTTTTACAAGCTCAAGGTATGATACCTGTTACAACTGTCTTAACTACCACTGTGCACTGAAAACACACTGAAACCCAGACACTGCCCCAAGGTCCCAAGTAATGCAAGAGTAAGTACTTCCCCTGCTACAAAGACTTTACAGAGCACCCTCCTTTCCTAAATAACAGCTCTCAGAGACAGAGGGAGCACAAACAAAGGCACAAAGTAGAACATTATCTAGCGGTACTTTGAGAGTCAAGGGCTGATCTGATATTTTAAGAACAGCTTGAGTCTCCTTGTTGCACTTTTTTGGCGGCACATGTGCATGTGTATCTCCTCCAGGGAGCCTTGATCTGTGTGAGGCAGACTTGTTTGGGACAACTCAGAAACCACAACTGCTTCAGTACTGCAGGCGTAGCCCACTTGCTTGCAAATCAGGTAAAAATAACACTGATTTCTAAGTTGGCTTACTTGGCAATCCCTGTTCCCAGACCCCCTACGGATTTTGTTCTTTGTTTCACTGTGTCTCTTCAACACAGCAGTGACAACAATAGAACAACTTCATAGCATCTGCCTTTGGTTCTTATTGCCTTTTAAGTGGTTTCTTTTACCACAACTTCTAAGATGCAGAAGTCTTGAGGAATTAAAGAATTTAGAGCTGGAGCACTAGCTTTCATTTCATCCATTCTTACTTTCCTAGAGTTACGAAAGTGATAAAGGGGAAAAAAACCCACTGTAATCTCTATAAGTTTCCCCCAGAAGTTAAATATGCTTTGATTTCAGATGCTGGATATAATATTTGATATAACAATTTTGATGCTGGAGATTTCTGCAACTTGAATCAGTTTCAAAAATTACATTTGATAAAAAGACGGTGGAACACCCTATATTGGATCTATTCAGAAAGGAAGGAGAGGTTCAGTATTCAGAACAGAAGTACAATCCTTGCTGTATCAGACCCAGTGATCAGACATGACCATCAGAACAAGAAGCCAGTGAAATAACACAACTGCAACTTCATGCTTAGGAACAAGTGTATTGAGTAGAAACAAAGGCGGGAATTGAACAGCATCAGTGGCTCATTATTAACAAAGCAGAGAGTCAAAAGTCATCCTTGCGACTACCCCTCTGTGCTTTGTAGATATGAACATCCTTACTGGAATCATAATGGACCTCAGATACAGAGAAACGCTCTCTCAGCATCTTCAAGAATTTGAGATCCCGCTCATAGCGGATACGACAGGAAAGAAGAATCACTGTTTGCTCTGAGCACAGGTGCTCCAGCGTCTGAAGCAGTTCTGCAAATGTTTCTTCCAGATAAACGATGTCTGCACCCAGGACAAAGTCAAATGCTCCTGGAGGGAAATTATCCAGGTCTTTTCCCCACGTCAGCTCCTTCACCACCGCTCTGGGACGTAGTTCAGGGGGTAAGTTCGCCTGCACATTTGACTCCAGGAACTCCAGTGCTGCCGCCCTGTCTGTGATGGTAACACGGGCACCTAAGGGGACAGGAGGACATGGCTCACACTCACAGTCCATGTCCCTCAAGACAGCAAATGGAATACAGTGCTCTAACTCCAGCAGGCTCCTTAATTCCTGTTAAACATTAACAGCTCCCCTGAGCTGCCTGATTAAAAACAAACAAACAAAACAAAACAAGCAAAACCCCCGTCTACAGACATCCCAGCCTTCAGCAGTCACTTAAGAATATAGTGTACTCTACGTGAAGATTAAGTTGGGTAGGGAAAGAAACATGTTTTCTGGTGCTTTTTCTTAATGCATGAAAGTCAAGGAGTAACTTTTGGCCCTTCCATATGTGACAAAAGAATAAATTACAGGGGGTGTTAGAATTAACCTACTCCAATTCCATATTTTTCTGTAGGAGAGAGGCAGCTAGAGAGCCTCTTCCACTGGTCAGACAAAAGTTATGCCTGTATGATTTTGCATGGCATGACTGTATTTTGTCAAACTGTTTCTATGATTTCAATAGGCACCTTTAACAGCCACTAGAGCTTTGAATTACCAAGTTAATCTGGGAAAGATAGCACACATTTAACACAGTACTCAGTTCCTGCTTCAGCTACAGACAGATCAACAGCAAATCACTTAATTTCTCCATGCCCTGTCTGCAAGACAGACTAATGACAGGCTTATGCAAGCCTGGAGAGTGGTTTCTGTCTGTAGCTTTATCTGCATGGGAGGACAAGTGGAAGAAGGGAAGCACAGCTCTTGTTCCCTGGGGGGGAATAGCTGCAGAGCTGAATGCTGCTGAGCTGCCTACCATGGCAACAGGCGTCAGCCTCAACAGGGTCCCGCCATAAACTGCAGTGGCACCATTACTACAACAAATATCGCAGCAGGCTCTCAAGTCTAACAAGGAAGGAAGATGACTCAGAGAAGAACCATCATAGTTCATGCATGCAGCTTAGGTGCTCCCTTCTGTACCAGGCGTGTCCAAGTAAAAGAGCTAGTTTTACTACAGTTGTGATTTGCTTTAAACGAGACAACAAAAGAGCCCTTACCAAGTAACGTGACCACTATTCCCAGCAATCCTGTTCCAGCTCCCAGCTCGATCACAGACCGATCCTTCAGATCAATGCCTTCCATCTCCAGATAAGCACACAGGACAACAGCCTAAGCCAAGAGACAACGGCGATTAAGCACAGGGTATCAGTCATACTGAACATGGGGTTTCTGGTTTAACCTGAGAGAGAAGGTTATGGGAAGGGTCAGGTGCTTCAGGTCTGCAGCAAGACTTTGTTCAGTCCTTCTCCACCTCCTGTGTGCACATGTAGTCTTTTTATTCTTTATGGAAGGTTTTTATCGAGTTTTATGGAAGGCTCCTACTGGCCAAAGGAAAAAAGAACCACAGAGGTTACAACTTGGATGTGGTAACTGCTCCATGAATCCCCAAACATAACAGAAGGTAGAAAAAGTTCTATTTGGAAAGGAGAAACCGAGGGATTGCCAAGCAAATGAACAAAGTATTGCAAAAGTCCAGAATAAGGTTTCTTAGTATCTTGTACAGTATTTCAAATGGTTTCTGCACAACACTGGTATGCCCTCAGGAAAGACAGAGAAAGTAAACTAATGACACTTCTCACTGGTTGAATCTAGCATGTTATATGTAATATAAATCTTGATAAGAAACTCTCCCCCAGCAAGTTCTGTCAAAGTTGATGTCCAGAAAGATCAGCAACCCTGTACACCAATTAATTTGAGAAGTTTGCAAAAAATGCTACACTCCTTCTTTTAAACTAGAGGTAAAAGTTCAGTATGTGTAGACTGAGATCCAACCCGATGGGAAGCCCTTGGATTCCTACAATGATGCTGTGAGCAACTGCCCTGCAGCCTTGGGCTGACCACAAATTCCTCTCTTTTGGATGCTTCTTATCCCCAAGATAAAGTCTATCAGCAATCCTGCTTGAGGCTACAAGCAGTGGGATCCATGCTGTGCTCTGAAGAGTGCCAAGCTAACATCACCAGCCACCGTAAAGAAAGAGTTGAGAGTTACCCAGAATATTTCCTGCACTGGGCACTGGCTGTGCAGGGTTTAGGTTGCACATCTCCCTTGCGATCCTGCAGGATCTCTTATGGGGGAAGAGGGAAAAGTAAAGCACAGCTTAACATTTTCCTTCCTAATATTAAAATTTATTAATTAATTTATTAATTGATTAATAAAATTTAAAGCCTCCCCTTTACAAGTCTACGGTAAATAGTTTTCTATGGTGAATCTGAAAGCTCAGCGAGAGGCACAGGGAAGCCACCGAGTGCAGAAAAGCTGCGTTTGCCATGAACACCTACCGCGTCCCAGACCACGGCCGCCACCCCCAGCCGCCGCCAGTCCTGCTGGAGGTGGATGGTGCGGCTGGCGAAGTGGAAGGTGGCCGAAGGGCTGTGCAGCTGCCGCGCTGCCCAGCCGCCTCCCTCCTCGTAGGGCACCAGGGCCATCCCTCCGCCGGCCGCCGCGCCCCGGGCCCCAGCTCACCGCGGCCTCGCCGCCGGCAAGGCCGTGCCCGAGCTGCCCCGCGCCGCGGGCAGGGAGAGGCCCGGGGCCGCCACGGGACAGGCCCGGCCCCCCGCTCGGTCCCGGCCCGCCCGCTCCGCCCGCGCTGCAGCCCCGGGGCCGCCGCGCAGCGCCCGGCCCGGCCCTCGCCGCCTCAGCCAGGGCCCGCCGCGGCCTCTCCGCGGGGAACGGCGGCGCTCAGCGGACCAGCCAGGGCGGTCGTCCCGGGTACGCAGCGCTGGGCTGGGCTGGGCTGGAAGGTCCCCGGAGCGCTCCTGCCCCGCGGCCGCGGCAGGAACGGGGCAAAGGCGGGAGGGGGGCCGTGCCCGGGGAGAGCCCCGGGGCGGCCCGAGGGAAGAAGCGCCGCTCTGCCTCCTGCGGGAGGCCGGGGCCGGAGGGGCTCCTGGCTGCTCACAGCCGCTGCCGCGCGGAAAGCTACGGGAAGAACGGTCCCACGCCCCCTGGGACATTTTCAGCTATCCCCGCAGCCTCCCTGTGGTGCCAGCCTCTAGCTTTTGCTCCGGGGGGTTTGAAGTCAGTGCCGGGGAAAGGGATTTGTGCAGCCCAGGGAGCTTCGTCCTCCATTTCTGTCACGGAGAGCATTATCTCTGCAAGCGCTCATCGCAGCCTGGAAGCGCTCCCTCAGTCGCTGGGCAAGCCGCGCAGAAACGCTGCGGTTCTGCCTCTCAGTCGAGCACTGACCAAGGCAGCACAGCCAAGGCAGCTCTCGCCCTGCCGTGTGGGGGAACGCTCCCCGCCGCTTTGTGCATGGGCTTCTCTTCACCTTTGGCTCCATTTAATCTCTTGTTTGGCAAAACAACACAGTGCTCCTCTCCTGCGTTACTTGAACTAGCTCCAAAGACTGCTAAAGGCCAGGGGAGAGCCAGGGAAGGGTCCTGGCGGCACTGGTGCTCTGGCTGTCTGGAGACACTGCTGCAGGTCCCCCACAGAAAGGCGCAGTGCCGGCAGCCACGCTCGTCAGCCCGAGAGGAGCGTGGGGCAGCAGGGGCAGGCGACACATCTCTGCCCCATCTCTCGTGGCTCTGTGCCCTGGCAGCTCCCGGTGACACCACCGATGGGGTAAGGCTGGCCCCTCGAAGCTGGGGACCATAACCAGCTCCAGAAAACATCCCCTGCCTTTCCCACAGGGACCAGCAAATCTCTCTGGCAGACAAAGGCAAATGTGGTTACATCTAAAAGCTGTCAGTTTCAACAGAGTGGCTCAAGATTCATTAAAACCTCTGTGGAGGATCATTAGAGGTTGCACAGGGGTAGCAGAAAGTAAAGCTTATTTTTAAGGTTTTGCTGCTGTAGGAGAATGGAACCCAAAATTTCACTTGTCCCAAACCAGCCCATACTTGTCTTATGGCAACTCAGACTTCTCCCTACAAATATGCCAGAACATGTGTGATGATTCAGTTTTCTGTGGTTTTATGTCCTAAAGTGCTGGTCCTTTGCCACTATTCCTGCTTTTGAGAGTTTGAAATTGCTTGTGCTATTATCTCGATTTTTTTTTTAAATTATTTATATCAGCAGTGTGGGAAAAGCAATGAGAGTCATTACATTTGAAATGAGAACTCTGTTTGAATGACTTTTTGAGTCACCTACACTCTGCCTAAACTACACCAGCAGGCAAATAGGGGGAAACTCCCAAATGGTACAAAGCTTTCACCTCCACCTCCTGTACCACATGCCAGCCCTGGGATCTCCAACCAGAATATGGAGGAGTGTGGCAGGGCTCC
The DNA here is from genome assembly GCF_001522545.3 of Parus major. Lineage (NCBI taxonomy): Eukaryota > Metazoa > Chordata > Aves > Passeriformes > Paridae > Parus > Parus major. The sequence continues at coordinate 11,709,891 of NC_031776.1, read as the reverse complement.
AGTGCTCCCAACTGCCTCCTTTCTGCCCCCAGATGAGTTTTCTTCCCCTGCAGGATTTCATAAGACCAAGTGGCTGAATAGTAACTAGAGTAAAAAAAAAAAGGCTGCATGTGAAAATGTATTGTTCCCAAAGATGATAATGCAGTGAGTGCTTTTATCCCGATAATGTGATTTTGTTAGTCAGATATCCCTGAATATCTCTGGAGTGCAGCAGGTTCTCTACCAATCCTGCCCTGCTTCCCAGAAATATTTCCCCTTCTTCCCTGACAAAGTTGCTCTGGCACTGACTTCCTCGAGCCTTAGCCAGAAGATCAGAAATTACATTCCAGATCATAACTGGAGAGTGAAGCTATTAAGAGAGAAGCAAGTCCACTAGAAGTTTAGTGAGCACCCTGATTCCCCATATTCATTCTGAGCCTATATTTTACCTTCTCTTCACCTTCCCACATCCATCTTCTAAGAAAATGGATTACCTGGGTTTTATCATGGCAGAGAGACACACTTGGTTTCTTCTACCTTTCCTGACAGTAAAGGAGAAGGAAAACAAAACAACACAGAACTATGGCTAAAAAAGATGCCCAGAGCTGAAATGCTTTCTCCCAGCAGGGCTAAAGCTCAGCACAGCAATGAAGTGGTGAGAACATAGCCTGGTTTGGCTTTTGAGCACTGCAGAGGGCTGTAAGGACACCTAAGCTGCAGGTAATCTTGTGAAGTAGGAAACAGCTGATTTTAAGGTAAGCAGAATGATTTAAAGCATAAAAAACCACCGATTTCAAATCCATTCTTACCTCATTCAACTACTTGATAAAGCAGGCATAATGTAGCCAATTGAGCCAAATGAGTAAATCCCACCACCTCGGATTTGGGTAAGCTGCTTGGGGTAATTAAGAAAAAGTGTTTAAGCGCAATGGTCCTTGAAATACTTAAAAGATCAAAGAACAAAGTCGATGAGATAGAAATGAGTACAAATTATTTTGAATCTATACTAATATAACTCTCTTTCTGCAATCTTCACTTTGCTGCTTAGCATGCAAAATCCTCTCTTAGAAATGAAAGTGACAGTTCTTGCGATAGCTCTGCAGACACTGGATGCACCGCATGTCTGCGCATGGATTTTGGAGACATCCAGGATGGGAAAATACTGCATCCCTCACACAGTCTCTGGTTACCAAGGCAAAGGCAGGTATAAATAGAAACAATCTGATTTTTTTTTTTAAACTCTATCTAGAAACCTGTGTTGTTGATAACCCTTTGACAGCAACGCCTTATTCCAAATGTTTCTGTTCTACATTTGTGTGGAAACTTCTGGTTTAATCCTTCCCTCCCAAAATAAACAGCAGCTACTTCTGGTTGTCATTCCACTCAAATATGAAAATTGTCTTAGAAGTAAAGTTTGGACAGATATCTGCTTTGCTAAGAGCTTTCATCAACCAAATGAACAAGAGCTAACACAAAGAGTGCAGGAAAACCCAGAAAAGAAAGCAGTCTTTCTCTCTATGTATCACTGTAAGTAGCCATTCAAATGACTAGCACTGAAATGATTTAACAAGTTTTACATTTTCATCCTCACCAGTAGAAGAATCTTCCAGATTCTCCACACCAATAAAATAGATGGGGTGGTGAATCACTTGCTGTTAAATACAAAGGGAATAAAGCAGAGATTAATTTGGTTGATGACAGCTTGCAGTTGCAAAATCAAGACATTCTCAGCTTGAAGTGATTTGGATCATCTTTTAAACTGATGGGGTGAATTAAAAATAAAAACTTAAGTTTCTGCAGAAACTGGTCAGTTATCAGTAGACCTTAGAACTTGCTGCTTCTGAAAGATCCTTGCAAAAAATGTGAAATATTGAAATAAATGTATAATCCAATGATCTAGTGTTTCATTTCCTTTACACGCAGAGTTACATTAAACAGTGGAAGTAATGATCAAAAATATGAAGATGTATGATTTCTTAAGTGCTTGAGCTGAAACACAGGAAGTTTCTGGAACCTCTGAAGAGAGAATTGTTCCCATCAGTAATACTACATTCATCCCTTCAACCTTGCTTCTTGATAAACTGCCACATATAAGTGGCACATTTATTAAAGTGTCTTGTTACAGAAAGACCACTTAGCTTTTAGTAGAATTATGTGAGTGATCTCTCAATGGCCTTGCAGGTCTGAAAGCGGACATTGTTCTGAAGTTTTAGTCAAGGAAAAAGCAAATTGAGTAATCTCTTCTTCACAACCAACCACTGGATTGCCAGCTGCACTTCATTTGCTGGCAATCTCCCCCCACTTTCAGATGTTCACAGACCTACAGCCTTACCCACATCTCCAGCTGCTGAACTTGCAGGCCACGAGATGCCAGTGTCAGGTCTTGGGAGGGGAGAGTCCATAACGCGCGGAGCAAGACTGACAGGTGAGCAGATGTGGGTGCACCCTGGGAAAGGCTGCTCCTGCAGCGCTCCCGGGAGCACAGGGCTCTGGTGAGGAACTGGAACAGACACGGGGCAGGGAAAATGCTACAAGAACCTTCCTTTTTTGGAGTCTGAGTGTGTATCTAGAGGCTTAACATTAAGTGGAGAAATTTATGATAGGCTCTTTAGTTGCAGTGTTTTGCAATTGGAGAGGAAATTACAGTGCAAGCAATGCACTGTATTAATTTAAAACTAGTTAGCAACAACTAATTTTAAACTATTTAAAATAAATTTATATGGACAGGCAGACAACAGCTATAGCATTCATATAGATGCAGAGGCATTTCCCTCAGTGCAGATGTTACTCTTTTAAAAGAAGGAAGAATCCAAGTACCTGTAATGTACAAGTAATGTGGGGGATTTTTTTGTTATTTCCAATGGTATTGTCAGTGTTTCTCTTCTTGAGTCCTTAGAAAGAAAATCCATCAGATGATAGAGAAAATGGAAGAGTTGAGTCTAAGCAATTTCAGGTACCTTCAGACTAAGAGGGAGGGCCCCTTAGCACCACTGTCCAGGCTTTGATAGCCCAGAGTTGGAACAAGAACTGCAGAAGGTTACCCTAAATAAACTTGCTGCAGGACTTACACATGCACAGTTATGAATAAACCCACTATTCATGTTAATATTTGTGTTAAAATACTGAAAAGCATTTTCCTTTTCCACATAAGAAATCCGTATCCCTGACCTGCAGTAACAGCTATTTCTAATACTCAATAAATCGATGTGGTGGTTCTGCCAGCCCAAAGTACAGCTTTGCGGGCCTCCATCTTGGCTCCAGCACATCTCAAATTTTCTTCTCAGGTACTAAGCCTCCATTAAGTCTAACCTAGTCTTTGGTAACTGTCAAGCTGGTTTTATTTTACCTGAAGACAAAACAAAGGTAGGAGCAGAAGAGAGAAGCTAAGATAAAGGTTTACTCCCACATGCCTGTGCCGTTGGTACCCCTGCAGCAATCCAGATGCTCTCATGCCAGCCAAGCAGCTACTGCATTGCCTGTAATGACATCTTAGATTGCAGCAAAGGCAAAAGGAGGGATTTAATCAATGACAGCAGCACTGCAGTCTGTCCTTATGCTATCAAACACATGTTCCTCAGCCCTGGTTTGCTTGTATTCACTGCTAGCCAAGGTAGTACAGGAGATTTAATAGTGTGTGAAACTTTAGGGCTATTAAAAATCCACCTCGGGTGTTCTGAATAACCTCCCAGGTTACTTTTCTCCCCCAAACATTGGAATATTTTATTTCCCTAACTACTGTTTTGCTCAGGGACTTTTCCCTTAAATGGCTGCAGTCTTAGGTTACTTGTCAGCTTCAAAAGACATCACACGTGCAACATTTTTGTCCTGTCAGCTGGTAGCGGTTTTCAAAACAGGATGCCTATTTTTCCCCCGATTATTTCCAAGTGAGACACAGAAGTCTGAGCTTTTGTTTTCAGTTGGTTATACAGGTTCAACCTGGTGATTCATTCTTCCTGCAGCTACATTTCCAGGAAAAGACAAAGCCCTGGCTCTTCTCCAAGTTATCCAAGTAGGATCAGAAAGCACTCCTCCCCCAGCTGTGACACTTTCTAAGAAGGGAGAAATTGAACAAAACACATCCCAGAGTTGGTGTCATCGCCCTGCAGACAGGCAAGGAGGTACATGACCTTGGAAAGGCATGTGCAGTACCAAATCAGGGTGAAGATAACAGCAGAGTTTACAAGATTTGAGATTCTTGGTCGTGTGAAGCATAGCCAAGTGTGTGCAACGAGCCATTCTCCATTTCTGGGACTGATGGTGACTGTGAAGCTGGATGGCTTACGGGAAATCCTGCAATTTAATTTCAAGCCTTTTAGAAGACTCTCATCTTCTTGTTGCAGTTGGTGTGGACAGGCACATATGCTTGGAGTTGGGAATTTTTCAAGAGTTATTACTCATAAAGAAGCTGGTAACTTTGGTTTCAGACATCTCCTCTTAGGAATACTGCTGCTTGCTGATGAAGGGAAGCCTGGTTTTGCATCATGAGGCAAAGGACGACAGAGTTGTGTGGTTGTGAATGCAAGTGCTGAGATTTCAGAGAGGGAGTTAAATAAAAACCTGCACAACTCTGCCTACAAGGAACCATCACAGGAAATGTAAAGACTTGTCTGAGAAGTGGGGTTCCTTCGAATGCAGCTCACATGTACTCAGCAAATGGGCCAAGTAAAGAGACAGAATTACCTCCCCCTGTAAGCCCACAAGCCAAAACACAGCTGGTAGCACTAATATTAGTCCTGTCAAGCCTGGTAGTCTTCATTTATTATACATCTTGCAAATAATTATACATCTAGTTAAGTTTATAGCTCAAAAGCTGCATTTAGTGGTTGGCAGGGTATGCTCCTCACTTGGAGTAGTTGGCAGGGTATTGCTCCTCTGACCTCATTAGACTAACAGGAGGAGCAAGTCTGGTCCTTTGTATATTCAGAATAAACCACAGGTCTTTCTAATCTCTGCATATTAGGAGCAGAGGTCACTACTCATTTGGCTGTCATCACAATCTGATTTAGGGTTTGTTTCAAGATGCTTTATGGCCTTCTTTAAAGGCTGTGTTGGAGTTCTCCTGAAGTTTGCAGCAACTTCATGAGAGGGCTTAAATTAAGATTTGTTTCCCACATTTTTGAAAGTTACTTTACTTTCCCTTTTGTGAAAATTAAAGCACGGGAGGGTTGCTGCACACTGGGTGCCCTGCTCAGAGGCAAGGGGTGGTAATGGAGAGTCCCATGGCACACACCTCTCTTTCTGGAGCAGGAGGAAAAGAGGTTGGATCCCAACAGTCCGTAGTAAGCTATTTTCAGCTCAGGCATTCATTATTGCCATGATCTGCCATCCAAAATTCCTGCTTATGCAAAATGTGGAACTAGGTATGTGCTGCCCATTGTACATCAAAGTAATTGATTTTTTTAATAATGGAAACTGTCTGATGATTCACTGGGGTAAATCAAGCAAAACAGTAGAAAGATGAGGCAAGAAATAGGAAGAGAACCAGGACCAGTAATAAATCATGATAGAGGGTATTCAGTGTATTGCTATAGCAGTAAGTCAATAGAATGTTAAGCTGCATAAATACAAGATAATGTGTTTCATTTCTGCAGGCTGTTGCTCAGACTACACCTATTAACAGGATCGCCTGGTTCTGCAGAAAATACACACAGCAACAAGTTTTGTCATATTATCCTGATAAATCAGATATGAATTAAGATTTTAAGAGTTACTTTGCCAAAATGGAGAAGGAAATGAATATTCCTCATCACTGCAGCTAAGGAAATCATGCACAGATATGGAAAATTACTCTCTACTGGTGTTTTGAGGTATGTGGAAGTGGAAGCTTAACTTCTCCTGGAATGACAGGGAGGTGGGACAGTTTGCTGTTTTCTGTGACTTCCAGGGATTAAAGTCAGCTTCCTCTTGCTTAAGACCTACATGAATAAGTCCTAACAGGGAAACAGACTACTGATTTCTTTCCTCCCTCTCCATGTTTGTATAAATCTCGATACTCTACAACAGCACTAGCGCAGGGGAAGAGCAGCCTTCATCTCTCCCCTGTTGCAGAATTACACACTGAGAACAAGTATGAAACCATGGGAAACTTCAGCCTCTGGGAAGCAGAGGAACCAAAACCTTCACACCCAAATAGCAGTGAGGCACGTCACATACTCCAGCCACTCCAAGTTCCCAGCATTTTTCACCTGTCGGCACAAGTATGTGGGGTTCTGGCTGTTTGCCCCGATGGCTGGGCCCTGGTGCTCAGCTGCCTGGTGAGCCACTTTTGCTCACTTCCTCACCCTTGAACAAGGATTTTCCACTGCCCCAAACTGCAGCTTTGGCAAAGGATTCCCTTTAGGCTGCTCCAAAGCTGAGAGTCAGTAGAGGTCCCAGCTTGCTGCTGGGATCCCCTGAGGCCCTTGCTGCAGCTGCACCTCCCTTTGCTGAAGCCAGGCAGCCCCACAGCACATGCTAGCACGGCTGCAAGGAGCAAACTTGGCTTTAAATGCGGACACTTGGCTTGGCTGCTGTCTGGCTGAGGTGTGCAGATTTGCCTGTGGCTCCTACCACTGCTCTGGATAGAGCAGCTCACCTCCATCGGCATAGAGCCACTGGAAGGGCCAGCAGTGCAGCATGAGTGCAGCTTACTCCGCTGCTCCAGCTTCTGAAAATAGTCAGCCAGGTGCAGAGTGAGGGAAGGTATTCCTCTTCTCCCGCAAGAGTACATTATGCCAGTTTTCATATTATATAGCGCAGATGCAAGCCAACTCTTACTCTTGTTTGAGAATGAATTGCTTCAGTAAGCCACACCAACCCTCTAGCTTCTTCTCTTTCCTCACCATCCTCACAAAAAATCAGTGGGTGCAATGGCAGAGAGAAGAAAACACCAGTCTCTGAATGGCTATTTTGCATGAAGCCCCTTTTTCCCTCCCTGGCTCAGGTCAGTGGCTCCTGTTCCACCCAACAGGAGACTGGCTCTTCCTACAGCTGGGAGCAGGACAGCTGCCCTACAGCTTTCCAAGAAGAATGCAGAGGCTGCAGAGGGACTTCAGTTGACTGAAGTGGTTCAAGAAGTGCTGAAAGCAAATCTTCCCCACGGCCCTCGTGTAATCCACAGCAAGGTCAGATTCCTCTGGAGTAACAAGGCTTGCAAACTGTCAGTAACATGTAGACAGACTTAGCTAACACAGTTTAGAGAAATTGCTGGTAAGTGAAAAGGTATCATTCATCAGTCTGAGGGAATAATCCTCATATAAGACTATAAATCATTTGGTTTGTCCCTTTATTGTGCCTAGGATTAAGTTGTACAAATTCTGGAAACGCAGCATCTGACTTCCTCTCTTCAAAGAAACTACACAGCTGACCCAAAAACTCCATGTTTGCTGTCACATGGGAGAGCCAACACTAGGATTTTTCCTACAAAATTGAGTAAAACCCTGAGCCTTATCTTTGGACTAAATGCCAGCATGATAGCAGAATTTTGTGATACTTTTGTGTTCCCAGGTCTTCTGCAGAGCCATTCTTATCAGGGGCCAGAGTTAAATTTCTGTAGCGATATCAGGTTGTTTCATTGCAGAAGAACGCATGTTTGTGTTTATCAGGGCCTCTGACTGCTGTGGGTATCTCGCCCTCTAATCCATCTTCCCTGGAGTGTATTTGAACATTCCAGTCCTCTGAGGAGCTCTCAGGTAGCTGAAACTCAGCAAGCAAATACACAGCTGCTGGGGACTTTCAGTGTTCCCTGGGGATGCCGGCGGCCCCGTGCCGTGTCCCTTTCCCGGACTGCTGGCAGGTACCGCTCACAGCAGCGATCTGAGCGCCCAGCGAGCGGCGGGAGCGGCACAGCTGAGGCTCTGCTGCCGGCGGCCCGGGAGCGCTTCAGCCCTTTCAAGGGAGGGGAGAAGCCGGCCACGGGCTGCTCCAACTCGCAGGAGCGGCGGCGGGGCTGCCGGCGGGGCAACGCTGCTGTTGTGGCTCGTGTTCGTGCGCGGTGCAGTGGCCGCCGCTGTCCCTCTGTCCCCCCCCTGTCCCGCATTCCCGCTCCGCCGCTCCCGCCGCGCCCGCAGCACGTGCACGCCCGGCCAGCGCGAGCCCCCCGGGGGCGGGGCCGAGCGCGCGGCGCCGAGGGGGCGTGACTGTGGGGGCGCGTCTGAGGCCTCGCGGCCGGCGGTGCGTGCGCGCGTGCGCGTGGAGAGGCGAGGGGAGAGGGAAGGGGGGGGAAACACGGGCCGGGGGAGGGCGCGGCGGCGCCGCGTGACGAACCCCGCGCCCATTGGCGGAG